>NW_007091289.1:976721-1041911 GCF_000164805.1 Carlito syrichta
CAACCACTGCACTCCAGTCTGGGCGACAGAGTGAGACTCCAACTCAAAAACAACAACAACAACAACAACAAAGAATAAAAGCCCAAATTCAGAATATAGAAGACAAAAAAATAATACAACAAATCAACAAAACAAAAAGCTGGTTCTTTGAAAGGATAAACAAGATTGATGATTCCCTAGTTAGACTGACCAAGAAAAAGTGAGAAAAAGCACAAATAAGCACAGTCAGAAATGCAAAAGATGAAGCCACAACTGACCTTGAAGAAATACAAAAGATTATCAGAGAGTACTATGTACACTTGTATGGAAACAAATTTTAAAACCAAAAGGAAATGGAGGACTTTCTGACATCACACAACATCTCCAGGCTGAAACAAGAAGAAATCCAGACCCCGAATAGACCAATAACCATCCAGGAAATTGACTATGTCATAAGAAAACCACCTACAAAAAAAAAAAAAGCCCTGAACCAGATGACTTTCCACAGAATTCTACAAAACATACAAGGAGTAGCTGATACCGATCCCATTGAAAGTATTGCAGGTAATTGAGAAAGATGAAACTCTCCTCAAATCATTTTATGAAGCTAACATCACATTGTTACCCAAACCAGGTAAAGATCCAACAAAGAAACAGAACTACAGGTCAATATTCTTGATGAACATAGATGCTAAATTCTCAACAAGATCCTAGCTAACCATATCCAACAACAAATCTAAGAAATCATCCACCACAATCAAGTAGGTTTCATTCCCAGGACGCAGGACTGGTTTAACATTCACAAGATCATAAACATAATTAAATATATCAACAGATATAAAAACAAAAAACACATGGTTATATCATTAGATGCAGAAAAAGCTTTTGATAAAATCTAGCACCCCTTCTTGATAAAACCCCTCAAACATCTAGGCATAGATGGAACATACCTCAAAATAGTAAGAGTAATCTACGAGAAACTCACAGTCAGCATACTACTAAGTAGACAAAAATTGGAAACATTTCCCCTGAAAACGAGAACAAGACAAAATGCCCACTTTCACTCCTCCTGTTCAACATAGTTTTGCGAGTCCTAGCTTGAGCAGTTAGACAAGAGAAGGATATCAGTGGTATACAAATAGGAAGAGTGGAAATCAAGTTCTCTCTCTTTGCAGACGTCATGATTCTATACCTTTAATACTCAACAGAACCAGTCAAAAACCTCCTTTCACTGATAAAGGACTTTGGTAAAGTCTCAGTGTATAAAATCAATGTGCAAAAGAAAGTAACATTTCTATACAACAATAAACAAGCAGGGACCCAAATAAAAAGCACAACCCAATTCACAATAGCCATTAAAAAAAAGAAAGAAAAAAAAAACCCTGGCATTTTCCTAACCAGAAGTGAAAGACCTATACAACGAAAACTACAAACACTGCTCAAAGAAATCAAAGATGACACAGACAAATGGAAAATATTCTATGGTTGTGAACTGAAAGAATCAACATTGTTAAGATATCTATCTTATCCAAGGCAATTTACAGATTTAATGAGATACTCTTTAAATTATCAGCAGCATTCTTCTAAGACCTGGAAACAAAACAACCTTGAATAGCCAAACGAATCCTCAGCAAAAAAAAAAAAGGGGGGGGGGGGGGCGGGTATCTCACTCCCAGACTTTAAACTTTAATAAAGCTACAACATTCAAAACAGCCTGGTATTGATATAAGAACAGGCATATCTACCAATGGAACAGGATAGTTATTCCAGAAGCAAAACCTTGATTTCTCAACCAACTCATCCAACAAAGCCTCCACCACCAACCACTGTGGAGAGGATAATATATTCAGTAAATGGTGCTGGAAAAACTGGCTGAAGATTAAAACAAGACCCCTACTTATCACCAAACACAAAAATCAACTCTAAATGGATCAAATTCCTAAATGTGAAACCTCAAAGTATAAGATTCTTAGAAAATGCAGGAGACACCCTTATAGAAATTGGAACTGGCAACCAATTCCTGATCAAAACCCCAAGTGCCCATACCATTAGAGATAAGATCGACAGGTGGGACTCATCAAAATGACAAGTTTCTGCAAACCCAAAGAAACCATCAAGAGAGCAGGGAGACAGCCAACATGCTGGGAAAAATATCTGCCAACTCTATGTCTGACAAATGACTAACATTTAGGACCTACAAGGTACTCAAATGTGCCAAAAAGAAAAAAACAAACAACCCCGTTACAAAGTGGGCAAAAGATATGAACAGACACTTCTCAAAAGAAGACATACAAGTAGCCAACAGATACATGAAAAACTGCTCAGCCTCACTAGTCATCAAAAAATGCAAATTAAAACTACACTGAGCTATTACCTAATTCCAGTCTGGTGGGCCATCATCAATTACTCAAAAAACAACAGATGCTGGAGAGGATGTAGGGAAAAGGGAACACTTCTACACTGTTGGGGAGTGTAAACTAGTACAACCTCTGTGGAAAACAGTTTGGTGATTCCTAAAAGACCTAATAATCAACCTTCCATACAACCCCGCAATCCACTGGAAATATACCCGGTGAAACTCAAATCACTCTATGAAAAAGATACCTGCATACGTATGTTTATTGCAGCATTGTTCACAGTAGCAAGAACATGGAACCAACTGTACAGCCCATCAAAAGAGGACTGGATAAAAAAAAAGTGGTACATATGCACGATGGAATATTACACAGCCATAAAGGACAAAGTTATGAACTTCACTGCAACCTGGTTGGACTTAGAATCTATAATACCGAGTGACCTATCACAGAAACAAAAAACAGTACCACATGTTCTTACTTATTAGCGGACCTTGAACAATTATCATAATACTATAAGAAAAAGATTGGCAGTAGTGGGAAACTGGCAGGGAAGGTGGGGTGCACACTTCATCGACAAGGGTACATGAATAATGGACATTTGTATACGTAACCCTGAATTATACCCCACATCTTTAAAATACAAAAAGTAAAATAAAATTTGAGAAAAAAAAGAAAACCTGGAGAAAATACAATATTTTTAAGAAAAATAGTTTATTTTCTAATAAATAACTCTTTTAATTATAAAGATGTGGGGTACTATTCAGGATTAGGTATACAAACGTTGAATTTACAGGTACCTTTGTTGATGAGGAAAACTCCCCTAGCAGTTTTCCTCAACTGCCAATCCCACCCACCCACAGTTTCCCATTACTGCCAATCCCTTTTTGTTAGTATTATAATTGTTCAAGGTCGGTTTATGAGTGAGAACATGTGGTACTCTGTTCTTTGTTTCTGTAATAGATCACTGAGTATGATCGACTCTAAATCCATCCAAGTTACTATGAAGTTCATATGTTTCCCCTTCTTATGGCTGCATAATATTCCATTATGTATATGTACCACATTAAAAAAAAAATCCAGTCCAGCTGATCATATTCAGAAGATTGAAACAGGACTCCTACCTCTTACCATGCACAAAAATTAACTCTAAATGAAAAATACAGTTTAACAAAAGTATAAGCCTTGTCTTTTACCGTATACCTTCTACATCTTGTCTACTGGAAGGTCTTCAGTGGCAATAATACACATGGCATTATCATCTCTCATGATAACAATGCCTTCTTCTGGAATCTACCCTAAAGGACCTGCTTCAGGCTGTTTTACACTTACCTTTTGTTTTTCTTTTTGAGTTGAAGCTTCACTCTTGTCACCCAGGCTGGAGTGCAGTGGCATGCTCATGGTCACCAGAGCCTCAACCTGCTGGACTTGGGTGATCCTTCCGCCTCAGCCTTCCAAGCAGCTGGAACTACAGACACATGCTACTACGCCCGGCTAGTTTTATTATTTATTTATTTTTGTAATTTATTGTAGAGTCAAGGTCTCACCTAGTTGCCCAGGCTAGTCTCAAACTCATGGGCTCAGTCAATCCTCTCACCTCGGCCTCCCAAAGAACTGGGTTCATAGGCTGAACCACCATATCTGGCCATCATTTTTTTTTTTAATAACTAGGAGTACACTCTGCGTAACAAAGAAAAGCATGGTATAGTAAACACATTAAACAGCAGCAGTCACTTATTATCAAGGTTTATGTATTGTACATAATTGAATGTGTTATACATCTACATGTCTGGCAGCACAGTAGGATTGTTTACATCAGCATCACCACAGACATGTGAGTAATGCATGGCAGTAGGCATTGTGATGGGTATGACATTGCTAGGTGATTGGAATTTTTCAACTCCATTGTAATCTTATAGGATCATCGCTGTATATGTAGTTTGTCATTAACTGAAACGCCTTTATGCAGTGCATGACTGTCTTGCAGTCCTGAAAACTGACAACAGAGATTTTAAGTGTTCTTGCCACAAAAAATGATCAGTATATGAGGTAAAACATATGCTAATTAACTAGATTTAGCCACTCAATGATTTATTTCCAATAGCATGGTATACATGATAAATATATACAATTTTCAGCAGTCAACTTAAATAACTAAATACATATATGTTAAAAATAATGATTTTGAGATATAAAAGGAACATTTCTGATTACTAATTTACCAGGAAGATAATATTATCTTAAATGTGTATGGACCCCATCATAAATGTGAAGCCTTTGTACCCTTCAATGATTTATAAACAAATATATATTAAAGGAAATTAAAATATATGAAGCAAAATATGCAAAACTAAAAGAAGAGAAAGAACAATCTACAATCATAGTTGGAGCTTTTAAATTTCCTCTCTAAATAACTGAAGAAAACAAGTAGATAAAAGATATCTGTAAGGATATACTGTATAAGACTTGAACAAAATCATTAATCATTAAAATGATCTTACGTAGAGTACTACATTCAGCACTGTAGAACATGTATATTATTTTCAAGAGCACACGGGCAATTTAATTAAATAAACCATGTTCTTATGAATAAGGCAGGCTTCAAAAACTTTCAAAAGTTTGGACTAATACAGTTAATAATCCTATAAACAATTTGCCACGATGCCTAACTCAGTAACAGAAAGGTATCTGAAAATTCTCAAATGTTTGAAATTTAAGCAATGCATTTCTAAATGCGCTATGACTTGTAGAAGGAATTAAAATTGAAATTTGAAACTATTTTGGGATGAAAGATAATCAAAATGTGATTTATCAAACTATATCGAATGTATATAAACATGGAGAAAAATTTGTAGCTTCAAAGGCATATACAGATTCTCTTCTACTTATGATAGGCTAATCACAACAAACCCATCTTAAATTGAAAATATCATAGGCCGGGCACAGTGACTCAAGTCTGTAATCTCAGCACTTTGGGAGGCCAAGGCAAGAGGTTTGCCTAAGCTCAGGTGTTCGAGATCAACCTGGGCAACTTGATGAGACCTTGTCTCTACAATAAATAAGAAACAATAAGCTGGGTGTGGTAGTGCACGCCTGTAGTTCTGGCTACGTGGAAAGCTGAGGTGGAAGGATTGCCTGAGCCTAGAAGGTTGAGCCCACAGTGGCCAGAAGTATACCACTAACTCCAGTCTGAATGACAGAGTGAGACTCCAACTCAGAAAAAAATAAAAAATATCATAAAGTAAAAAATGCACTTAATATACCCAACCTGCCTAACATCATAGCTTAGCATAGCCTGCCTTAAACTTTCTCTGAACTCTTACATTAGCCTATAATTGGGCAAAATCATCTTGTAACACAGGACACTAGAATATTGGTTGTTTATCCTCCTGACATCATGGCTGACTGGGGGCTGCAGCTGGTGGCCAGTGCACAGTATCATGAAGCGAGTAGTGTACTGCATATCACCAGCCCAGGAAAATAAAAGCAAAATTCAAAGTATGATTTCACTGAATGCGTATCGTTTTCTTTACATTCCAAAGTGGAAGAATGATAAGTTGAACAATCTAAGTTGGGGATCGCCCATGTTCAAAATGAAGAAGTGTTAAAATTCAGAAACCTTGGATTCTAACTCATATTGCTAAAAAAAGAATAGAAAATTAAACCTAAAGAAAGTAGAAAGAGGAAAAATAATACACATTTAAGTGCATAAATATATGAAATAGTAAATACATGTATAATGGATAAAAGCAACAAACCCAAAAGTTAGTTCTTTGAAAAGATTATAAATTGCCATTCTCTAAGCAAGAATGATGAAAGATCAAAAATTACACATATCTGCAATGAAAAATAAACAAAACCACACAGATTCTACTGACTTTTAAAAATAGTAAGAACATATTAGAAGTAGTTAGAGAAGTGGCATGAGAAAAATGTTATAGGGTACACACACACACACACACACACACACACACACACACACACACACACACACACACACACATTTATCAAGCCCTCAGATTCAGATGATATATTTTACTGGATGTAAGTTAGACCACAATTATTTTTAAGAGTAAACTACCTTGTATAACTAGATTTCCTATTTCCTTATACCACAGTTTCTGCAGCTGGTAACTGTTGGGAACCTGTTGGTAACCTGTTGGGAAACTTGTTCTGTCTCTTGTTGGCTTCTTGGTATTGCAGACATACCTGCCTCAATTACCTCAAGGTAACCTGTTGGGAAACTTGTTCTGTCTCTTGTTGGCTTCTCGGTATTGCAGACATACCTACCTCAATTACCTTTACTTTGTATGCTCTGCCCTTCATGACTTAATGAACAACTTCCTATAACCCGTACCTGGGTTTTACCACCAAGCCAGCACTACCTTGAGCAGTTCTTTCTAACTTGGGCAGTGATAAGAATCCTTAAGGGGTGTACATTAAATATATTGATAACCCCTGATAATTCATATTCAGGAGGTATCAATGGTAGTTGGTAATTCCTTTTTAAATTTTCTATCAAAAGTTTCAGTGATTCTTATCTTCATCCAAATTTGGAAGCAGCGCCCTAGGTGGTATGATTAATTACTGGTATGATTAATTACCATCTCCTGACTTGTCCCACTTTCTCATCTCCCTTTCTGACTAGGTCTAGAAGGCATCCTACTTATTTTCAAGAGTGAAAACTTGAAAAGAGGTCAGAAAAAACATTCACGATTTCAGTGATATTAAATTAAAGGGAAGTAGTTTTATTGAGGAATTTGTGTGGTTTTTCATTTTCAATGGAGTAAGAGCTATGAAGAAGTAGAAGTCTTTGATAATTTTAGTGTTAAGAAAGAAACTGATACACACCCACTTTGTTGGCTCAGAACAATATCCAGCATTTAAGGTATGCAGTTTTCTTGGACTTGAAGGTCACAATGTTACCACCAATATAACCTACATCTATGTAGTGGTATTATGCATTAGTAACGAGTCTTACCACATCTGTGGTGATATGCTTAAGAATTTTGAGCCTGATTTTTAAAAAATCTCTTCATTTTCTTGTAGAAATGAAGGTGGAAAAGGTGGACACAAGATTACAGTGAACAATATTGATATTATTTTTGTTAAGGACATGCATTACTCATCTATTTAACATTTATTGAACACATGCTATGTACAGGACACTCATGTAAGATTATAGTTTCACAGTAGTAAATAAGAAAAACATAATCCCTTTATTACTAAAATCCCTACTAAAATTTAAAGTCTCGTACAGAAGACTTTTAAAATACCGATGTAGTAAGATATATTAGGAAGAATTTCAAAATCCAGTGATGGGATGTTCAATAGATGGTAGGGTGTTAGTTTAGGAGTCAATTAAGATTTTCCATGGAAGTGAAAGTTGGGCCATATATTTTAATTCTGACTTGTAATTTTTTTCAAATAAGTGAATGCATTATATTTTTTCACAAGCAGAATAAAAAAAAAAACAAAAAAAACAGGTCTGCAATGACATGTTGTGATTTGATTATCTCAGGGACATGTCAGTTAATGTATAAGGGAGACTTTCAAAGCCAAAATGCTTTGAGCCTCACTGTGATTCTGCTACAGTTGTTAGCAAAGCCAGTTCTTGTCTTCATTCTGTTTGGAAACAAGTACCCAACTGCAGTTAGCTTCTTTGCAGAGAGACAATAGAAATAGATATGAAAACTTAAAAAAAAAAATGACTCTATCTAGGTAGGCGTATGTGTGATTTCTTTTTCATTTTTATTGGCTCTGCTCAAGATACGTGACTCTAGAGAACACCAGAAATAGCATGGTTGATCAGACAGTACCATTTCTGTTTCTACACGAACCCAGGGAGACAAGTTACATTTCTTACATTTCTAACTAGTTGCAGTACTACTATAAAATGTATGTCTGTAAAAATATACAGGAAAAAATGAAGGCTCACTAATATTTTCTCATGTGTAATGGTCAGTGGTTCCATATTTTCAGGCTGTTTTGGAGTAGTTCATACTCCAAAGTCTCTGCCTGTTTTTGATAACTACTAAGATTGGTCAAGATTTTATTTTTAACTACCACCTCCATCAAAAAAACTCTACATCCAAACACAGTTCTTCTATCAGAAGAAGAAAAATGTCCTTTTTACTGAGTTTAATTTCCAAAGGCAAAACTGTAGCCTGACTTAGACTGTGAATGTGCACCTGGAAGTTTATGATAGTTTTCATAACAAGGTCAAGTTCAAACTTACACAGTTCCTCCCTATCAGAGGTAAAGGAAGGAGACCTGAAAACTCCTTTTGTGTCCTATAAGGGAATCGAGTGCTTCCAAATGTACACTCACCCAGACTGTCATTATGTTAATACATTAGTGTAAATGTTAAATTTATTTATTCACCAAGTGAGGAGTGCTGTGTTCCAGATGCTGTACTAGAAAATGTAACACAATTGAGATAAAATAAACTCTAGTCTCTACCGTGATAGAACTTATATTCTGCCCAGACACAGATAATAATACATTAAACAAAAAAGACACATATTATAATAATATTGTATGTGTTATAGAGGAAACAAAGGTAATTCAGTGATAGATGCCATTGGTGTGGTGGGGGCACATAGAAAGGAGGGTAGGTAAGTTCTCTCACAGGTGGTGATATCCAATTAACTATATGAAAAGTGAGAAGAGAAGACAGACATGTGAAGAACTGGAAGAAAGTACCATAGCCATTTGCCAAGATCATGAGACAGGAAATAACTCCATGGGTTTGAGGCTCATTGAGGAGATTAATGTGTTTGTAGAGTAGATGGGAGTGGAAGGACAATCTAAGTTCAAGTGGAGAAGTGGCTGGGAGCCAGATCATTCAGCTCCTCTTGATTTTATACACTGTACTAAAAATAAACTACAGTTGATCCTTGAATAACATAGATTTGAGCTGTTCAGGTCCACTTCTATGTGGATTTTTTTCTGCCTTTGTCACCCTGAGACAATAAGAACCCCTCTTCTTTGTCCTTTCCCTCAGCCTATTCAACGTGAAGATGTGTAGGATGAAGACCTTTATAATAATCCACTTTCACTTAATGAATAGTAAATATATTTTCTATTCCTTATGATTTTCTTAATAACATTTTCTTTTTTCTAGCTTGCTTTATTTCTAAGAATACAGCACAGAACCTAAAAAATATGTGTTAGTCAACTGTTTATGTTATCAGTAAGACTTCTGGTCAACAGTAGGCTGTTAGTAACTAAGTTTTAAGAAAGTCAAAAATTATATGCAGATTTTCAATAACACAAAGTGTCAAGGCCCCTAACCACTGAGTTGTTCAAGGTTCAACTGTATATAAAATCTTCTTAGCTATTGTAGATAGATAGACGATAAAGTGAGAAAAGACTGTAGAGGTATGGATTCCTATAAAGCTAAGAAACAGGAGACCATGTGTACCAGTCAGGGCTATCAGTTTGATCAAAGGAAGATCACCCCTGGGATAATCCATATTATGAGGAAGTTACAGTAGCAATTAGACCTAATGCAAGTATAAGAACCGGTTAAGAAAGCTATGCAAGGTTATTGCTTTTGTGTCTGGTGTTGAGCTAAAATTGAAGAAGGGGTGGGACAAACTGGAACCTCTCTCACTGGTACCTCACAACCTCCAACTTTGAGATGTAGGTAATCTGTTGAGTGAATGATCTTTACCAGAAATGTGTGTGCACATTTGACCCAAAACTCAAAAGAGCCAAAGGAGAAGAGCCTGTAGGAGCCAGAGGAGTTGAAAGTCTGGGTATATCCTACCATCAAGGTGAGCTGCCCCTACACTGACTTTCAGAGCTACAGATGGCTAATATTCCACGTCCACCTCCCAAATTTCCCATAAATGTATCTTGTTTCAAACTGGAACCCACAAGAAAAGGAATTTTAGGAATGTATCTACTACAGTTTAGCTAAATTGACACAGAACAAAGCAATTGCAATAAAGATAACAAAAAAACTGGTATGAAAATCACTTATGGTGATATGACTAAACCTTTTGGTGATGATGTTAGTGGTTTTTGCTTTGTGTGAGTGTGTGGGTTTTGATAAAAGAGATCTGCTTCTCAGTTGCTCTTTGTTCTTGTCTCTTATTTTACTGGAAGACAGTTCTCATATTCGTATACATGCTTGTTTTAATAATCTGTAGTGCTGTTACTAATCTGAAATTTTACTTTTCCAACAACTTCATTTTGAGTTGTATATAGCTGCAAGAAATAGATGTTAAAATTAAAAATGTAAACAGTGGAAGGCTATGTGTATGTTCATAACTACCTGATATACAGAAACACACAGAAATAGATTCTCAAAAATTCTTAGAGTTGGAGGAATCTGTAGACAAATAAATGTTTGTCATCGGAGATCAAAGGACTTCTTTAAGCAGAGCATAAGAATAAGGAGGGAGAAAAAGCCTAACAATAGCTTTGATTGAGGTATAGGTAAGAAATTGAGTAGCACCTGTCCTTTTACCTGTAGCCCCTGAGAGGGCTCTAGTCTATAGCAGATTGAAAATCACAAGCCTGCCTCTGTCTCACTCTCTTCTCCTTTGAAGCAGATTCAGCACCTCTATTGTAGCCTCAAGATAAATGCAACTACATGGCACATAACTGGGAAATGGAAGTTTTGTTGAAGATTCTGAGTTGAGAAAGGAATGCTAGCCCTATTGTCGTACCATACAGCAACATTGCATGAAAATACTCTTAAACTCTTTTTCCTTCAGAGTTTCTCTCAGCCATTTATTTCTTTCACCACCACCAACAAAGTTCCTTCTTGAAATTTCTTTTTTGTCTTGAATAACAATTATTATTAACAATTCAGTGAATGGAATAATTCAGTTAGGTTAAACTACCTCCCAAACAATATTAACTATCCTTTATTGAGTGCTTAGTGTTTCGGGAACTGTGCAAATTGTTTCACATATGCTTTCCCTTTTTTGACTCAAAACAAATCAAGTAGGTAGTCACTATTATTATTTCCGTTTTAAAGACATGAAAACCGAGACAAAGAATGGTTAACTAATTTTTCCAGGGCCATTCAAGTAATAAGTAGTAGAGGCCGGGTACAATTTCCAGGCTGACATTTTCCTAAGAAAGAAAATTATCGTGGCATGTAGAGATGTTATCTAATCACAGCCTTAGGAGACCTCATGCCCACCACCCCAAGATGTGAGTGTATTCACCCATCAAGACCATTTACCTCCTGGGTGTTGGGGGGAGAAGAGGATCATAATGTATACTGAAGAAAAAATAATATTCTTTATGGTCTTACAGCTTTTTGAAAGCTACTAGTTCTTGAACATTTTTTAAAGTCAAAACATTTTTCAGGAAGTCATCAGCAACCATTTATTGAACCGAAGTATAATATGGTGAACTGTATTTTCCCTTTGAACTGTATTTTCCCAGAAGCTGCTAATATCATGTGACTCTCACGTGCCACCTATCAAAAGATAGGGTTTATGTTCCCTCCACTTGAGTTTAGGTGGGTTTGTGACTACAGTGAATGTCAGACTCTGTCCTTCAAGGCTAGTTTCTACCTGGGTCTTTTGAGATACACTGATGAAAACCAGCTGCTAGTCTGTAAAGAAGCACAAACTAGCCCACACAGAGGGGCCACATGTAGAGGCCATATGTCAGTGTTTCAGCTAGAAGTTCAGCTGACAGAGAAGTCAATAGCTAGACATGTGAGTGATGACACCTCCACATGATTTCTGTTCTGAGAGTTTGAGTCACCGCCAGGCTTTGAGACTTCTCAGCAGAGGCCCCTTCCTGATATCATGGTGTAGAGACAAGAAATATAGGCTCTGTCCTGTTCAAACTCCTGAACCACAGAATCCATGAACATGACACCATGAGTATTTCACACCACGAAGCTTGGACATGGCTTATTATGTAGCAATAGTAACTGGAACCCACAGTGTGGAAACAGGTTCAAGGAAGAGAAGTGAGCTCTCAAGGGTCCTAGAACACATACTCAGAATGCTCTAAAAAATGTTCATCGAATTTAACTGCAGCATAGCAACAGAGTCAGTATTACAATCTTAGTAGCACTCTGTCTGCTACACTGCAGTGCTTTCTCCAATTAGACTTAAAAGTAATAAAAAATAAAAAAGGAGATTTTGCTATACCAGCTATTAAAATCCATGGTAACCAGGACTTTAAAAAATATATAATATATGCTGCTAAAGTTCTTGGAAATAGTTTGTTCTCATGAATAAGTGAAATATTCTTCCAAATATTTAATTTTTACTTTCAAAGTGTTTCTTGACTTTTCGTTCCCAATCTACATGCCTCCTACATTGATTTCTCACTCTGCATCTATATATTCCCTCTGTTTCAGTTCAGAAGTTTTGTCCAGATTTACTTTTTGGCTTACATAAGGAATAGGTATAGTGAATACGCTTTTTCAAATCTGGCATGCTTCTGGGTAACAGATTCTGCTATAGCTCCCTATCCCTACTGAGAATCACAGCATCGTGGCACTTTTTCAGAAATAATTTTTATACTTGTAAAAAGGTAAATACTAGCTGGTTCCCCATCCAAAGTACGATGATATTCTAATTAGTTGAGTCCAAATTAGCCATCTATTATCTCTCCCAGATTCCCTGCCATATTCTACTATCTCTGAGCAAACACCAATTGTGCCAATGTCTTGAGTAGTGTCAATCTAAACTGAAATGGCTCCAGCTTCCTTAATATCATCACCAAATGTCTTATTAATTAATTAATTATGCTGTGAATAATAAAGTACTAGTGTTGTTAAACCAGGCGAAATGCAGCAGGTGGGCAACAACAGTGACTGCACCAAAATAGCCGTCAACCAGCTAAAGGGAGAAGGCGAGCATTCTCCGCTGGGAATTAGAACAAAGTAAGCAGAAACATAAAATAATAATAATTCACAATTGAGGGCAACTGCTTTGATTGACTTATTTGGAGGTGAGATACTCCTCGGGTTGTTGAAGTGTACTCTCTCACTTAAAGCCCAAGGTTTCCGCCTACTGGGAACCTAATGAGAGTAGTGCTGGCTCCTCTTGTGTTTGTTTTAAAGCACCTTTCAGAATTTGGGAGTAAATGTAATTCATTGGTCAGGTTACACAATGGATAGGTTTTGCAGTCTGCTCTGTCAGCTTTATGATGCTGAAAGTAAAGGTGGAACAAGAAGAGTGAGTATTTGGGACAAAATAGAGTGAGTAATAAGAGAACAACAAAGCCATTGCTGTTGAAAAGAGCATTTACTCAAGAGTATCGAACAGCAGACTTATTTTTTTCCTTCCTCCAGTCCAGGTGAGCACAGTCTGACAAGACAGTCATTACTTCAAATGATTGATGTTATTTTTGGGGGTTTGTCATTATTACCACAAGTACGATCTGGATTACTTTGTTTGCTCAGCTGTTCCTGGCACTGCTCATCTCACCTCAAACCAAGCAAACTGAAAGGTGCACGGATCATAGGATCCATCAACTGCCTGATGGAGACCCACATTCAGGCCATCCCCCTCCTCCACTCATCAATCTCCATTGTCCTGGCAAGAAAGTAACGTCTGCAGCAGTACGTGCCACTCTCAAGCTATACAATATAGCAGGGCTTTCAGAGAAGTCTAGCTTACTGTGATTGATTAAAGATCCCTTTGTTCATTCAAGACAAGATGTGAGGGAGGATTTGAGGAATGTTGCTGGCATTTTTTAGTATCTACTTTGTGAAAGGTGCATTGCTTTTGTTTGTTTACATATTATTATACTATTTAAACTTTGTAAAAATATTGTGAAATAGGTATTATTTTTTCCATTTTACAGATAAAGAAACTGAGGTTCAGAGATGACAATTATAATGTGCCAGAGGCTAATCAGCTTCTAGTGTAATAGTACAGAAAATGATTCACCAAAATTTGGTACTTGGGCACGCTGAGTGCTTTTGATAATTGAAAGACTTCGGAAGAAATCCTCAGAATCAAGTTCCCTCTAACCTTGTCTTGCTTCCCGCCTTCCAACCCCCAAGTGCAGAATTCATTATGAGTTAACCCCATTTGATGAGCTTTTTGTGTTTTATGCCTGTTTGCTAGCAGAACAAGTACATGATTCATCAGTTTTTGTTTTTTATCTTTTGCGTGGTTGTTTTTCTGTATGTGGTACTGTGGCTTGCTGTTAGACATCTGGGCAGAAGAGCTGAGCTAATGTTGTAAGTAAAACACTTAAATTAAAACTTCAAATATCTCCTCAACTTATAATTAAATGTACCATATGGTTCTATTTTACTGAAAGTTGGGGTCTAATTTAATGTTTTCCTTTTTCATCAACAAATTTTACTGGCTTGTTCTCAATCATTTTTATGTCAGGAAAACAATTACTACCAAGGCAATATTTTGAGATTATTAGACAGAAACAATCTCTTACCTGGGGATAAAAATATTGTTTTTGGTATGGCTATATCATTATTTAAGTTCATCTGGGAATGAAAAATAGTTGCTTAGCTTTACAATTGTTGTGTCATTGTAGGAAAGATTCACACTTCAGGTTTTATCATTTTACTTTCTTTTTTGTTTGTTTTGTTTTGAATCAGGATCTTACTCTGTTGCCTAGGCTAGAGTGCAGTGGCACAGTCATGGCTCACCACAGCCTTGACCTTCTAGGCTCAGGCAATCCTTTCACCTCAGCCTCCTGATTAGCTGGGACTACGGGCATGTACCACCACACCCCAGTAATGTTTTGATTTTTTGTAGAGACATAGTCTCACTGTGTTGCCTAGACTGGTCTCAAATTCCTGGACTCAAGCAATTATCCTGCCTTAGCCTCCCAAAGTGCTGCGATTACAGGCATGAGCCACTGGACCCAGACCACTTTGCTTTCTGTTTGGTTCAAATGCAAACTGAGACAAAAGTACTGATTTGTGCACAATTTAACATACACGGTTGAGCATCATTTGGTGTGTCTTCAAAATGTCTAGTAAGCAAGTTACAAATAACAAGGCCAACTTTTATCATCTGGAAAGTTCATATCTTCTTGTCAACTTTCCTAAATGAAAATGGAATGTAGACAAAGTTAATAATATGTAAAGAGAAATAGCCTTTTAAAGAGGCAATTCCAATTTTCTGTCCACCTTGCTTCTGTAGACGTGTTTGATGACAGCAGTCAACTTAACAATTCTTAACAGGCTATTTGTTTTTCTAAGGTAAGTTATAGTTTTTAATTTTCCTCATCAAATATATTCTATGTACAATTGTTCCTCTAGACAATATTAGACTAACTACATAGGTATGTGTCAGTATGCTTTATCGCCTAAATTCAACAGTTACTCATTTTCATTTTTAGAGTGACACAATCTCTGTCCTTCATAAACACATGATTTAAGGCAAACATTTTCAAGGGTGTGATAACCTTGAAAGGGAGAATATGAGATACTTGAACTTCTTAATAAAAACTAGGTTTTAAAATGCTTAAACACTTTATTCACATTGTAGACTCCTATGCAGATGTTGTGGGGGTGGAGGGGGAAATGAGGTGGACCAAAATCAAGATACTGACATGAAATGATCAACAAAATAAATTGAGTAAAAAAGGCAAGATATGTCACCCAACAAATATTTAAGGAGTACTTCGTCTGTGCCAAGCACTCCTGTCACTTCTGGTTTTATCAAAATCAATCAAGTCCTGCTCTCATGAATTCTGCTATGATCCCAATTTATGTTTTAAAAAAGAATAAGATAACAAATGTATATATGCATACATCTACTCATATAACTGAATAAAAAGGGCCCTGGAAGAATGGACAGCTAAATGTATGCTTCTGGAGAGGAAAGTAGGAGTGAGGAGGTTGTGAAAGGAGACATTTTATATGTAGGGTACAATTTGAACAAGAGTTGAAGACAAAAATCAGTGTTAGCCACTTGTCAAAGTTTACAAGGAATGTGTCCTGAGACTACCCATAATCCTCAATTTGGCCAACATAGTTACATATATCTTGAATCATAGATCTGTGGCAAGTCACACGTGCTATCCACGGCGTAACATCATATCCCTAGTTTGAAGGCATTTTAATTTTTTTTGTTTTATATCTTGGTCGCTGGATCTTAAAAAGAAAAGAAGGATGGTCACTTTGGGCAGGTGATAATACAGGCATTGAGAAAGGCGACCCGCAAAGCTAAACAGAGATGTGGTTGTTTGGCTGTTGGCTAGTTTTGCTGCTGAATAAATAACTGACTCTACTCATCAGTCTTTACAATAGTGATGAAAAATAATTCAGATTTATACCTCAACAAATTGACAAATTAATACATATCAGGAATCACTGTGGAATAGCGAAATTATAAATGTTGGCCCCATTGAGCCACATGTTCATTCTTTAAAAGTTTTTTTTTGTTTGTTTTAAAGGAAGAACAAAAAGAAGACAGGTTGTGTCTGAAAAGTGCATCAATTCTGACTCTGATGGGCTTCTGAAAAGCTCTTGCAGGGCCTGGCAATAGGATGGAAGTGTGCAGGTGCAATCAATAAATAGCCCAGTACAAAAGTAAGTTGAAAAATGAGAAGCCATGCCAATCATACAGATGATGTTGCTGGACAATGCCATATGTGAAAACACCTTCATGTCTGCGTTGGAAAGGAAAACCTCAGGACTGCTGGCTTATGATATTCCCTTTGACCTTTTGTTTTGGTGTTATTGAAGAAAAGCATAGGATGAAAGATTAGGTATGAACCTAATTAATACAGAACCTATGAACCGAATTAATACAGAGCTCTTTCCAGTGAGATACAGTCCATATACGGAACTTTCTGCCCTGGTATAATCAGTGGAATAGCCTCTTCATAGTTAGGCAGATCTGTCTCAGGGATTATTCCAAAATGCTTTGGATATGTGAGCACTGAGCATCCTGGCTGAAAGTGGTTTATCAGCCTCTTAAGAGGCTGACCCCAGGGTACAGAGTGCTGTAAACAGTGAACAAAGTTACTCTTTGTATGGAAAGACCTTTCAAAAATATCCCAAATATAACCTCTTCCTAGTTGTCTTTTGTCAAAATAAAGGTATGGACTACTTTTTTTCTAAAACTAAAAGTTACTATTTAGCTACCTTACTAATTTGCTTTTACAGAAGTCAAGGATTTATGTTTATTTGTTCACCTAAACCTTATCATAGAAACATTTGAATTCTTGGTAGTTTTAAAAGGTGTCTTTGAGCTGTGGAATAAAGTTAACAGCAGTTTATAAAACTGATTTTACAATAAAATTTTACATATAGTATACAGACAACTGGAAAACCAAAAGGAAAGCATTTAAAAGGTATTTGAGGATGTTGGGAAGACGGCAATAAATGGCCTTTTAAGTATTCATTCAGTGTAGTAGCAAAACCGATTGGGACGTTACAAAAGAAACAGTAAATTTTAAATCATTATTTATTTCCTCCTTTGGTCCTCCTCAGTTGTTCCACACCATTCCCAGAATACAAGTAAATTATTTACCAGTAACACATTGTCATATAGGTAAGTGTCTTTTTTTTTTTACTTACATTATCAACTCCAGCAATTTAATGAGTTGCCAGTCACTCATAAGTAGGTGAGATAAGAAAATTGGAAGATCTATTATGTACCTTGTTAATATCTGAAATGCAGATGCACAGGGCTATGAGCAGAATAGACTAGCAAGCCACAGCAGTGCACCATCATGAAAACCTGGAATATTCCATCAGAATACCTCTTTGTGGCTCAATTGGCCTGCTTGCTTTCTTGCTCAGATTAGATTTCAGGTCATTTATATACAAACACCCTTCACAGAGCACACTTTCTTCTAGCCACAGGAACTATTACTCACCTAATACATTTTCTTATAACTAGTACTTTTTCCCACAGGAAAACCCACAATAATTTTTCAAATGGTTTTAATCTTTTCAGTTCTTGTTGCCTTGGTAGAGAAAATGCCTCATAGTATATGAAAAATAGCAAGTTGAATCAATGATTAAAAGGCTCTTAATGTTTGATGGTATAAGATCCCACGAAAATACATCTTCTTGATACTATAACATAACTATCAGGACCCTACCACTTACAAGAAAATGACAGAAATTTTTTTGTGTATTTCTTTCTAATACTTGACAGAATATTAATATGGTATTTCATCTCAAAAAATCAAAATTTTAACTGATAGAATTTCCTCTTCAACTACTAAAATATTCACAGCGATTAGAATGCTATTGTTGTTAATATAAATAATAATTTTAAATCACTTTGTCTTTGTATTTATTTAAGATAAGACCACCATTAATGGACATAGTGACTCAGAAAATGACATCTATCCTACTTCCTTAACTTGACTAGATTACTAAGAACAGTAATAAATAATCATGAAACAGATTGTCTTTGCTAAAAAGTTTTCATGAAGAAGTAGTTAGCTAAACTAAATATCCTCATTTTGAATCAAGATGAAAAACCAGACAATTTTCTCAAAATTTAAGGCTCCTACTAAAATGAGAATATTCACTTCTGGCACTTATTGATTAAAAGTGTCAGAGTATCTCTTACAACTTCTATTTCAGATTGCCCATAAAATAGATAAAAGTATACAAAATGAAATAAGACAAATGTATCAGAGCCCTTGACAAATAACCTGTGCTGAACAATTTTCTTTTTCCACAAGGTCTTCTTATTGAATTTAATCATTGAAAAAATAATTTGTCAAGGGAAGTTCGGGTATAATTATATTTAAGTATCAGATACTTTCCCCTTTAGAGGCACACAAAGATCATTTAATAATATATTTCCTAACTTAAAATGAATTAGTGTGCGAAAAGGTTAGGCTTGCTGTTCAATGACTTTTCAAGAGCATTTTGTAATGCCATTTTTTCATTCAAACAGGCATGTATTATAAGCTTTAATTGTGTGTAACATACCATGATAAAGATGGGCAGAAGGGAGAAATCGCTACAAAGATGAATAAAACCCAGCACTGACACTAACATAAAGAATGTTTTTAAAATGGGATCATTCTATGAAGAATCACAATGGCTGTAAAGTCAATTCTAACCAAATAGAATTTCAAAATGTAAATTCAATTCCTTTAAGCTACATGTATGTTTGGCAATTTATGAAGCACCCTCAAGCACCCTCATAGCTCACAAGCTATGGCTATAGCTTGTGAGCTAACTTTCTTGAAATTAAGACTTTGTCAGAAAAACATCTGTGCTTTCTCTTTCATCTCATCTAAGTTTCTTATGAACTATGGATTAAAAGCATTAATACAGTGATGATAATGACTGATTGATTCAACACATTTATTGAGCACCTACTGTGTATCAGTTTCAATTAAGTCATTTGCAACTTGGAATCCATCAACCACTAATTAACTATTTGAAATTAAAAATACATCAGTGCACACAGGATATTCTGTTGTTGCAAGTTTCATTCTATTCAAATGAATGAATATTTGAATATAGCTAGATTTCACTGAAATATTAAATTTCAATTCTTGTGCTATTGCAAATTATATCATTTGATAAAGCAATCTTTAGGAGGGGAGAATGCATCTGCTTGCAGTAGTAAGTTCAAGATAATTTGAATAAATTATTTACATTATTTCCTATCAAATAGTTATGATGGTTACATCGGGCAGTTGGAAGTGTTCCAATGCTGTTATCTGATAAATTTCGCTATATTAAAATCTAGGTACTATCCAGTATTCTCCTTTAATATACCTTAATGTGTCTTTCCCTTTTTTTCAGAAGCTTTGTTTTGTCCCAGTGTGAATATGATCTAAGGATCAATTTTATTAATCTAGCCCCTTTTTTCTCTTTGCTTAATTAAATCATCATGAAGCACACTGTTTTCCTGTGAGAATAAGATCCATTTCCTTAGTCTTTCTCCTCAACACACTAAATCTCTGAAATAGCCACCTTCGTGGTATTTCCTAAGCTGTACTTTTTCCAAATCTATTTTCTTTTCCTTGTGGAATTCCATAATGACCAATCCAATACTTCCTCTAGGTGAGGTCAAGTTGGTAACAATACCACTTTCTAGATTTATTATCTACTCTGCTAGAAACAAACCAAGAACCACACTTCCTTTATTCAGCACTACCCTTGCATTGCATACTTTGGAAATTTCTCCACAATCTGGTTTAAGATTGCTTTCTTTTTTTGTTGTGGTTATTCTCATGTCTTGCTCTAACCCTTTTTATGCTGTGTTATAGATATGTTTGGTGTTTCTTGGTTCAAAACCAAGTGATACAAACTTATGTTTCTCCTGTAACCACTATTTCTAATTAGCAAAAAAGAGTAACCTAAACAAAATTAGATGACAGAATAAGACACTATAATTTTAGTGTCACTTATGAAGAAATCACAAGGTGATTTGTGATTTGTTCTTTGACCTCTATATTTCTTAGTCTTTATTGACATAAACTTAATCATTGAATTTTGTGGAAAACAACAAAAACAAAACAGTTGTACCAGGGAGAAAACTGGGATAAACCAATACCAAAATTATTTGTAAATACAATAAAATTTTGTTATGGTCTATATTCACAAACTTCTACATATTTTTTAATCTATATAGCCTATAAAATACAGTGCAATAGAAATTTCTTCAATAATGGAAATATTCTATATCTTCACTGGTCAATACAGTAAACAGTAACCAGGTGTGGCTACTGAGCACTTGAAATGTGACTTGTGTGTATGAGAAACTCAATTTGTATTTTCCTTTGGTTTTAGTTAATTTAAATTTAAGTGATTCCATGTGACTAGGTGCTACTATATTGGACAACACAGGCCTAGAATATAAACATAATGGGTAGTTCTGAAATTATTTAAATTATAGTTTTGAGGAAGAGTTTGGTTTGTCTTATAAAGAGATATTCTATTAAGAATTATTTAACATGCCGGGCTTGGTGGCTCATCCTGCAATCCCGTGCCTTCGGAGGCTGAGGTGAGCGAATTGCCTGAGCCCGTGGGTTCGAGACCCGCCTGGGCAACTTGGCGAGACCTCATCTCTACAATAAATCAAAAATCAGCCAGGCGTGGTAGCGAGCACTTGTAGTTCCAGCTACTTGGAAGGCTGAGGCAGAAGGATCGCTGGAGCCCAGAAGGTTGAGGCTGTGATGGCCGGAAGCGGCCACTGCACTCCAGTCTGGGCAACAGAGTGAAACTCCAACTCAAAAAAAAAAAAAAGAATTATTTAATATAATCACAATAGTCCCTTTATTTTAAGTATTTTTACTTCTTAAAAAGAATGCATGTTTAAGCATCTACAATACCAGAGCTGAATTTTATCATTAAATACTCACAGCAATGCTCTAAGGTAAATATTCCTTCAAACTCATATTACAGCTAAGGAAATGAAGGCTTGGAGAAGTAATTTTTCTAAAGTTATGTTGCTAAACATGTGGGGACCTGTTTGGAATCCATATATTTCTAATTCCAGATTATAAAGTCTTAACAAATCTAACATACATTTTTAACTGTCTGCTATCTCTCAGACTTTACTTTGTAGATGATCAAAATAATAGAAATAAGATTAAAAATATTTTCACTGATAATAAAGTAAAATACATGTAAATGCTAGCTACAGCCCACTTAATAGCAAACTGATCCAAAGTTCTGGACATATACAAACACGCAAGCTTAGTAGACATATACATATACTAAAAGTCTTAAAAATAAACATTTTTAGGACTTTAGTTAAGCCTTTTTAGTTCAAAACACTTAAACCTCCTCAATTCAAAAATATTTTGAAATACATTTTAAATATATGCATGGACTGGCAAAAATGTAGGGACAAACTCTTACTGCTCAGAATGACAAAAGCACAAATCATCAAAGACTGGTAAGCATTGACGGAGTACAACTGTGCTAATAGCATATGACAATCCCTAGTGGCCCGGAGTTTTACTACTCAAATCATGGTGAACAGAATAGCAGCATTGCACCAACTGGCAACTTGTTAGAAATAAAAAATCTTAGACCTTGCTGGAGACCAATGAAATCAGAATCTGCATTTTAACAGGATCATCAGGGAACTGGATAGGCAGAAAATTTGGGGGTTTATGTACCCTTTCGGAATTACTGCATCTAAAATGCTTCAAAGTGGGTACTGGAGACTAATCCTAGGGTCCATAAAAGGTGCAAAGTAGGGTGAGGAATTCAAACTAAAAACTGATAATACAGAAAGGCAAGACCTACTTTGAAAGGGTGACTCAACAAAAGCCCACCATTTATAAATAAATTTTAGGAAAACGTGCTTGTCTTACCCTAGGTTAAGGTCTGGAAGAAGGGGGAGGCTTTCCTGAAATTTCATAAACTAAAGAAAAACCTGATGAGTTTTAGGACCAGAATTTATATCACTCCATGTGACCTGAAAATCCTAAGCAGAGAATTCAGGCCAAAGTAGTTACAGGTTGTTAGTGCTTAGAAGAAACATATAACGGAGCAATGTATTTTAAAAACAGGCCTCAAAGATTTCCCATACTATGCTCCATCTGAATATGAACTCATAACTTAAAAAGGAGAAAAAAAAAAAAAAGAAACACCAACCACACTAGCAAGTATCAGCAAAAACAGTAAATGGTGCAAGTAGACCTACTAAAACTGTAGGCATTGAATTATTAGCTACACAAAAGATTTTTTTAAAGAAAAAAATACACAATAAAATGTCAGTTGCAATAGTAACACCAACAAAAAAGATATCTGGGCTACTAATTTTTTTGTTTTTAGCTTCCAGCAATTCTAAGGAAGAACTTATAAAACATTTTCTTTAAAGATAGTAAAGAGATTTCTGACTCCAAAACTGAGGCATACATGCAAGGTGGCCTCACCTCCCTCTTTCCCTCGGAAAACCAAAAACAAATATACAATGTTGATATGATCACTAGCAATATCTCAGAACTCAAATATTAAGATAAGCCAGCTACCAGGGCCAAAGAGTAGTGGAAAAAACTCTGAGCAGACTGTAAAAGAATTAAAGTTGCATATCTATGATGCCCCTCACCTCAATCTGCCTGGCATCAAACACAGAAAATTTTCTCCTGACTCTTGGTTTCAACACTGGAAAAAGTGAGATTGAAGTGGACAACCAGTTTCCCCACCATTTTGTGTTCCCTAGCAGAAGACATGTTCCTGCTTTCAACCCACAGGTAGCATGAGGAGTGCCTCAAGGAAGAAATATCCCTGAGGACTATCAGAGACAGAGGGGGAAAGATGGGACTGCCATCCCCAGCATGGAAACTGTAAGAAGTTTGGCGTCAGTAATGACTCCACACCTGGCCAGGACCAAGAGATTTATTAAAGTGGCTGTTACAAGGGAAAAGGGAAAGGGTCTGTGGAGAGAGAGAGGAAGTGGGAGAGAAGCGGGGAGAGAGCTGCAGAGAGGGAGAGAGCGACAGAGAGAGACAGAAAGAGAGACCGAGAAAGAGGAACAGAGACCAAGAAACAGAAAGAAAGAGAAACCAAGAGAGAGAGTTGCGGGGAGAGGGCTGTATTTATCAGCCCGACGGGGCCGGAAGGGGCCGTGCTATGCTCCTATTGGAGGAGCTGCAGGGGAGTAGGGTGGGGCCAATGCCGTGTTATGGTCCTATTGGACGCATAACAAGGCTGGCTACTGATTGGAGGCTTGCAAGTTTGAAATTGATGCGCCTGGGAAGGTTTGAAATTGACTCGGGAAGGTTTGAAATTGACCGTGCCCGGGAGGTTTGAAATTGGCGCATGCGCGTGGAATTGTCCTCGCAGAGGCCGGACCGAGGGCCTTTGTTGTCCTGTGTGTCAGCGCCGTTTTGGGAGCCGCCCCTCTGGTCGCTTCCTGCACCTTTCAGAAACTCTATAACTATGCCAAAGTAGAAATCACATCACAATAACTGTTCAGCAGCATTATGTTGAAGTAGGTTTGTTTCACAGGTTCTGGGCACTACCCAGGCTTCCCACACTACAGAGATATCCTCTTTGAGATCTTCCCACTTTTGGACAGGTGCCACTCTGATGACTAGAATCAAGGTGAAACTTGGGCTTAAGGTGCCATTTAGTTCTAGAAAGGAGACAATGACCTAGCAGAAAAAAGGAGGAGGAGGAGGAAGAAACTAAAGGAAATCAATAGATAAATTATAAATATTCTCTAAACAAACAATAAAACCAAAACAAGCCAGACAGAGAAGACTGGAATAAATAATCAATCCTTCATTATAAAGATATAGACATACATACACAGGAAACAATGGCAAACAGGGACCCATGACCTCCTCAAACAGAAAAAGTAAGGAATCAGTGACTGACCCTAAGCAGATAGCAATACATGAACTCCCTGGTCAAGAATTCAAAATAGCCATTTTAAGGAAACTCAGTGATCTCCAAGATAATACATAAAAGTAATTCAGGAATTTATCAGAGAAATTTAACAAAGAGATTGAAATAATTTTAAAAATCAGACAGAAATATTGGCATTGAGAAATACATTTTTTGAACTGAAAAATTAACTAAAGACTCTCAGCAACAGAATAGATCAAACAGAGAAAATAATCAGTGAACTCTAAGACAGGCTATTTGAAAACACAATCAGAGGAGGAAAGAAAAAAAGAATGGAAAGGAATGAAGTTTGCCTACAAAATAAAGAAAATTACTTAAAAAATACCAAATCTAATAATTCTTGTTGTACAAGAGGTAGGTGAGCAAGAGCAAGGGGTAGAAAACTTATTCAAGAAATACTAACAGAAAGCTTTTCAAAACTTGAAAATAAATATTCGAGTACCAGAAGGTCAGAGAACATCAAACAGTTTGGCCCAAATAAGGTTACCCGTAGCATGTAATAATTAGACTCAAATGTAAAAGACAAATAGAGGATTCTAAAAGCAGCAAGAAAAAAGAAACAAGTGGTATATAAAGGAACTTCAAGTTAGCTGGCAATAGATTTCTTAATGAAAAGAATCTAGGCCAGGAGGGAGTGAACAACATTTTCTTTCTCTCTCTCTCTCTTTTTTTTAATTATAAAGATCTAGGGTACAATTCAGGTTTAGGTACACAAACGTTGATTTTGCAGGTACCCTTGTTGATGAGGTATGCCCCTCCCCCACCAACAGTTTCCCTTAACTGCCAATCCCACCCCCAACTCCCCTGACAGTTTTTCACTACTACCAATCCTTTCTTATAGTGTTATAATTGTTCAAGGTCTGCTTATGCCTGAGAATATATGATACTCTGTTCTTTGTTTCTGTGATAGATGACTGAGTATGATCTATTCTAAATCCATCCAAGTTGCTGCAAAGTCCTTATGTTTGTCTTTCTTTATGGCTGTGTAATATTCCATTGTGTATATGTACCACATTTTTTTTTATCCTGTCCAGCTTCTATGGGTAACATGGTTGGTTCCATGTTTTTGCTATTGTGAATAGAGCTGCAACAAACATATGTGTGCAGTTATCTTTTTTGTAGAATGATTTGAGTTCCTCTGGGTATATTCCCAGTAGTGGAATTTCTGGGTCACATGGAAGGTCAATTTCTAGTTCTTTCAGAAATCGCCACACCATCTTCCAAAGAGGTTGCACTAGTTTGCATTCCCACCAGCAGTGTTGAAGCGTTCCTTTTTCTCCACATCCTTGCCAGCATCTGTTGTTGTTTGTTTTATTAATGAAGACCATTCTCACTGGGTTTAGGTGATATTTCAATATGTTTTGATTTGCATTTCTCTGATGATTAATGAGGTTGAGCACTTTTTAATGTATTGGTTGGCTGCCCACACATCTTCTTTTGAGAAGTGTCTAGTCAAGTCTTTTGCCCACTTTTTAATGGGGCTGGTTATTTTTTTCCCTTTCAGCACATTTGAGTTCCTTGTAGATCCTAGAAGTTAGTTCTTTGTCAGATATACAGTTGGCAATATTTTTTTCACATTCTGTGGACTGTCTCCCTGTTCTTTTGATGGTTTCTTTTGCTTTGCAGAAGCTTGTCAGTTTGATGCAGAAGCTTGTTAGTTTGCTTTGCAGAAGCTTGTTAGTTTTTGCTTTGCAGAAGCTTATGTTTGATGCCTAAGGAATGGGCAATTAGAGTTCTAATCAGGAATTGATTGCCAGTTCCAATTTCATAAGGGTGTCTCCTGCATTTTCTAAGATTCTTATAGTTTGAGGTTTTTTGTTTAGGTCTTTGATCCTTTGATTTAGAGTTAGTTTTTGTGTATAGTGATAGGTAGGGTGTCTGTTTCAATCTTCTACATGTGACCAGCCAGTTTTCCTAGCACCAATTACTGAATAGGCTCTCCTCTCCCCAGTGGTTGGTGGTGGAGGCTTTCTCAAAGATAAGTTAGTTGAGAAATTGAGGCTTTACTTCTGGAATCTCAATTCTATTTCATAGGTCTATATCCCTGTTCTTGTATCCATACCAGGCTGTTTTGATTATTGTAGCTTTATAATGTTTATAATAAATGTTAAAGTCTGGGAGTGTGATACCTCCTACTTTTCTTTCTTTTTTTTTTTTTTTTTTTTTGCTGAAGATTGTTTTGGTTATTCTTGATTGTTTATGCTTCCACATGAATTCCTGTATTGTTTTTTCTAGGTCTGAGAAGAATGTTCCTGGTAATTTGATGGGTTGTGTTAAATCTGTAGATTGCCTTAGGTAGAATGGACATCTTAACGATGTTGATTCTTCCAGTCCGAGCATGGAATATTTTTCCACTTATTTGTGTCATCTTTGATTTCTTTGAGCAGTGTTTTGTAGTTTTTATTGTAAAGTTCTTTCACTTCTCTGGTTAGGAAGGTGCCGAGGAATTTCATTTGTGTGTGTGTGTGTGTGTGTGTGTGTGTGTGTGTGTGTGTGTGTGTGACTATTGTGAATGGAATTGTGCTTTTTATTTGTATTTCTGTTTGTTTATTATTGGTGTATAGAAATGTGATTGTCTTTTGCACATTTATTTCATACCCTGAGACTTTGTCAAAGTCCTTTATCGTGCAAGCAGGGTTTTTAAAGATTCTTTTGGAATTTCAAGGTATATAATCATGTCATCTATAAAAAGAGATAACTTGACATCCTCTTTTCTTATTTGGATACCCCTGATTGCCTTCTCTTTTCTGATTGCTCTAGCTAGGACTTCCAAAACTATGTTGAAAAGGAAGGGTTAGCGTAGGCATCCTTGTCTTGTTCCAGTTTTCAGAGGAAATGGTTTCAATTTCTGCCTGTTTAGCAGTATGCTGGTTGTGGGTTTCTCGTAGATGGCTCTTACTATTTTGAGATATGATCTATCTATACCTAGATGTTCAAGGGTTTTTTTCAAGTAGGGGTGCTGGATTTTATCAAAAACTTTTTCTGCATCTAATGATATAATCATGTGGCTTTTGTTTTTATGTTTGTAGATGCATTTGATTACGTTTATGGTCTTATACATGTTGAACCAACATGCATCCAGGGAATGAAACCTACTTGGACGTGGTATATAATTTTTGAGATGTGTTGTTGAATCCGGTTAGCTAGAATCTTGTTGAGAGTTTTAGCATCCATATTCATCAAGGATATTGGCCTGTAGTTCTCTTTCTTTATTGGGTCTTTACCTGGCTTGAGTATCAATGTGATGTTAGCTTCATAAAATGATTTAGGGAGAATTCCATCTTTCTCAATCACCTGGAATACTTTCAATAGGATTGGTATCAGTTCCACCTTGTATGTTTTGTAGAATTCTGCTGGAAAGCCATCTGGTCCAGGACTTTTTTTTTGTAGATAATTTTCTTATGATATAGCCAATTTCCTGTATTTTTATTTGTCTATTTAGGGTCTCAATTTCTTCTTGTTTCAACCTAGGGAGATTTTGTGATATCAGAAAGTCCTTCATTTCCTTTAGGTTTTCAAGTTTGTTTCCATACAAGTGTACATATTAGTCTCTGGCAATCTCTTGTATTTCTTCAGGGTCAGATGTGACTTGATCTTTTATGTTTCTGATAGTGTTTATTTGGGCTTTTTCTCTCTTTTTCTTGGTCAGTCTAGCTAGGGTACCATTAATCTTATTTATCCTTTTAAAAAACCACCTTTTTGTTTCATTGATTTTTTTTTGTATTGTCTTTTTGTCTTCTATGTCCTGGATTTGGGCTTTTATTTTGGTGACCTGAATTCTTCTGCTAAGTTAGGATTTTGATGGTCTTGCTTTTTCAGTCTCCCTACGTGACTTATTAGGCTGTTAACTTGTGATCTTTCCATTTTCTTCATGTGCATTTGTAGTGATATGAATTCTCCTCTTCCTACAACTTTCATGACATCTCAGAGATTTTGGTAAGATGTTTCTTCATTTTCATTTGTTTCCAGGTATCTTTTCATCTCTGTTTTGATTTCCATGTTGACCTAGGCATTGCTTAGCATCATGCTGTTTAGTGTCCATATCTTTTTGGGTTTTGGGGGAACTTTGTTGATATTTATTTTTATTCCACTGTGGTCTGAGAAGGTGCATGGAAATATTTCAATCTTATGAAATTTGTTTATGCTTGATTTATGCCAAGGGTGTGGCTGATCTTAGAGTATGTTCCATGTGGTGATGAGTAGAATGTATATTCTGTGGTTGTTGGGTGGAATGTTCTATAGTTATCAATTAAGTCCAGTTGGTCAGGAGTCACATTGAGGTTCCTGATCTCATTGCTGATTTTTGGTCCTAATTATCTGTCTAGGGTTGTGAGTGGGGTATTATAGTCCCTAGCTATGACAGTGTTAGAGTCAATATCTTTTTTAAGTTTGCCTAGAAGCTGTTTTATTAAAGTTAGTGCTCCTATGTTGGGTGCATATATATTTAGGATGGATATTTCTTGCTGATGAATTGAACCTTTTATCATTATGTAGTGATTTTCTGTATTTTTTAAAATTTTTGATAGCTTAAGGGTATTTTGTCTGATATTAAGATTGCAACTCCAGCTTTTTTTGTTTTCCATTCAACTGAAATTTTGCTTTCCATCCTCTTACTTTGATTCTGTGAGTGTCCTTTCTGGGGAGATGAGTCTCTTAGAGACAATATATTGTTGTCTCATGATATTTTATCTATTTTGCCAATCTATGTCTTTTCAGTGGTGCATTTAGTCCATTCACATTCTGGCTAATTACTGAACTGTGAGAATTTATCCCAGTCATAAGGTTCTTATAGAGTTGTTGTTGTTCCTGTTTGCTGTCTTTCTTTTGATTTTTGGGTTGATTCATGTGTGCTTTCAATCTTTTCCCTGCACTCTTATGAAGAACGTTGTTGTTCTTTTTTTCCTTTTCTTCTGTGTTTAACACTTTCTTAAGTGTTTCTTCTAGAGGTGATCCAGAGGCAGTTTAAGATCTTAGGGATTAGCCAGGCTCTGTGGCTCATCCTGTAATCTCATGCCTTTGGGAGGCTGAGGTGAGTGTATTGCCTGAACACGCAGGTTCAAGACTCCCCTGGACTGGCAAGACCTCATCTCTACAATAAATCAAAAAATTAGCTGGGCGTGCACCCGTAGTTCCAGCTACATGGAAGGCTGAGGTGGAAGGATCGCCGGAGCCCAGCAGGTTGAGGCTGCAGTGATCGGGAGCAGCCACTGCACTCTAGTCTGGGCAACAGAGTGAGACTCCAACTCAAAAAATAAAATAAAATAAAATAAAATAAAATAAAATAAAATAAAATAAAAGATCTTAGGGATTGAATGTCTGGGAAAGATCTTACTTCTCCCTTGCTGATGAAATTCAACTTAGCTGGGTAGGTTATTCTTGGTTGAAATTGTTTATCTTTGAGAACTTTGAAGATTAGGCTTCATGCTCTCCTAGCCTGAAGTGTTTCTATAGATAAATCTGCTGCTATTCTAATTGGTCTTCCCTGGTAGGTAGTCTGATCTTTTTTTCTTGCTGTCTTTAGAATTTTTTCTTTTATACTTATTTTGTTTAGGTGAATTATTATGTGTCTGGGAGTTGGTTTTCTCATTTGTTGATTTGCGGGGGTTCTCTAGATCTCTTGTTTTTGAATTTTCATATCATTGATAAGATGCAGGAAGTTTTCTTGAATAATTAAATGGAATGTGTGTTCCGGGGTGATCTCTGTCTCTCTTTCTGCCTCAGGGAGTCCAATCTCTCTTAGGTTTGACCTCTTGAAATAATCACTCATCTCTTGAAGGTTTTGTTCTGTCTTTTAAAGCTTCTTTTGTATGTTTTTGTATGTCTTTTAAAGCTTCTTTTGTATGTTAGTTCTATATTTCGGTTCTCAAACTCTGAGATTCTTTCTTCTGCTTGGATAATTCTGCTTTCCATGCTTATCAGTTTGTTATTTATTTCAATCACAGCATTCTTTACTGCTGTTGTCTCAGTTATCAACTACTTCCTATTTTCCTCTTGTCTCTCCTCCATTCTTTTTATTCTCTCTATTAATGTCTTGATATCTGGGTTTGTAGTATGTGACCAGTCATTCTGGGAACTCTTCATTGCTTGCATTCCGAAGTCTGTTTTCTAAGTGTCTGTCCTCCCAGGGGTCTGTGTGAGAACTGTATTCTTCTTTTGGTTTTTCTTAATTTGTATAGATTTTTCTCCCCTCTTTTTCCTTTTTTTCCCTGTCTTCTTTAATTCTGTTGTTCAGGGATGGCAGGGTTGGCTTTACTTCTCTTTGCTCAATCTCCTATTCTTCCTTATGTGAATCCTCTAGCCTTGTTCACTTCTGAAGCTGGACTGTGGGTTGGTTCCTATACTTCTTACAGTTTTGAGATTTAATTAAGGGGGGAGCTGTGATTCAAAATCTATCTGCAGATCCCAGTATCCACCAACAGGTGTATGGGTACCCTGGAGCCCCCTTCCCACTTCTTTGTAATCTGTTCATACAGTGGGGGATAAGTTTGCTCCCTGAGAGTGAAATGAGTTAAGAAAAAGGAAAAGAATGGAGCAGGGAAGGAGAGGGGAAAGAGGAAGGTGGAGAGAGAGAAGAGTGAGAGGGATAATAAACAAATATACAAACTAACAAATGAAAAGAGACACAAAGACAGAAAAGAGAAAAAAAAAACTAAAACATACAGACAATCATACAAACACAAAGCCAACCAACCTTCCTATTGATATACTATTCCCCTATATAAACAGAAGAGAAATCAGTAAAATAACAGAAGCAAGGTAAGTACAAAAACGTTATCAAAAACAGAGAGAAGAGAGAGAAAAGAAAATAAAAAACTAAAACAAACAATGAAGAAATAAGAATAAAAATTTTAAAATGTATTAAAACAAGTGAAAATGGAAATGCAACATAGAAACATCCATGAAATTCAGCAAAAGCAGTACTAAAAAGGAAGTTTATGGTAGTAAATGCTTATTTCAAAAAAATAGAAAGACTATAAATAAACAACTTAAAGATACACCTCAAGAAACTAGAAAAGCAAGAACAAACCAAATCTAAAATTAGCAGAAGAAAAGTAAAAATAAATATCATAGCAAAAATAAATAAATTTGAGCCAAAAACAAACAGCAAACAGTTGGATTTTTGGAAAGATAAAGTTAGCATACCTTTAACTAGGCTAACTAAGAGAGAGAGAGAGAGAGAGAGAGAGAGAGAAGACTCAAATAGAATCAGAAGCAAACAAGGAGATCTAGCAGCTGACACCACAGAAATACAAAGAATCATTAGAGATTTTTATGAACAACTATCTACCAACAAATTGGAAAACCTAGAATAAATGGATAAATTCCTTGACACATACAACCTAACAAAGATTGAACCATAAAGAAATAGAAAACATCAACAAACCAATAACAGGTAATAAGATCAAAACTATAATAAAAAGTCTTTCATCAAAGAAATCCAGAACCTGATTACTTTTTTGCTGAATTCTACCAAACATTTAAAGAAGAACTAATATCCATTCTACTCAAACTCCTCAAAAATAATTATTGTATACCTAACCTTGCATGGTATCCCACACAGTTAAAATAAAAAATAAAATAAAATAAATTAATAGGTAGAAATACTTCCAAACTCATTCTTTGAGTCTAGCATTAACCTGATGCCAAAATCAAAGTCAAAAAAGAAAAAAGACAGGAAACTAACTATAGGCCAATATCACTGATGAATATTCTCAACAAAATACTAACAAACTTAATGAAGCAACACATTAAAAGGATCATTCACCATGATCAAATTACATCCATCCCAGGAATGTAGGAATGGTTCAACATGCATACATTTTAAAATTTTGTGTATCACATTAACAGAACCATGGACAAAAACCATATAATCATTTCAGCAGATGCTGAAAAACCCTTTAATAAAGTTCAAGTTCCTTTAAGACAAAAACTCTTGATAAACTGAGTGTAAAGGGAATATACCTACAAATAATAAGGCTATACATGACAAATTCTTAGCTAACATCACACTAAACAGGGGGGAATTGAAAGTCATTCCACTAAGATCTGGAACAAGATAAAAATGTCCACTTTCACCACTTTTTCCCAACATAATACTAGAAGTCCTGGTTACAGCTATTAAGTAAGAGAAATAAATAAAGGGCCACCAAATTGGAAAGGAAGAAGTCAAGTTAGCATCGTTCACAGATGACATGATCTTATACTTAGACACACCTAGGGATTTCACCAAAATCTGATTCTACATAATAAACAAATCCAATAAAGTGGCAGGACACAAAATCAACATACACAAATCAGTAACATTTACCTATGCCAATAAGGAACAATCTGAAAATGAAATCAAGAAATTAATCCCATTTACAATAGTTAAAAAGAATACAAAATACCTAGGAATCAATATTTCACCAAAGTAGTGAAATATCTCTACAAGGAAAACTATAAAACACAGATGAAAGAAACTGAGGAGGATGCAAATAAATGGAAAGATATTCCATGCTCATAGACTGGAAGAATTAATATCATTAAAAATGACAACTCTACACAAAGCAATTTACAGATTCTATGCAATTTCTATAAAAATATCAATGAAATTCTTAACAGAAATAGAATTCTAAAATTTATTTGGAACCACAAAAGATCCTGAGTAGGCAAAGCAATCCTAAGCAAAAGGAACAAAGTTGAAGGAATTACACCACCTGACTTCCAAAAGTCCTACAAAGCTATAGTAACAAAATCAGTATGGTACTGATATCAAAACAGACATAGATCATTGAAAAAAAATGGAGAACTCAGATATAAATCCACACATTTACAGTCAACTCATTTTAGACAAAGGTTCTAAGAACAAATAATGGGGGAAGAACAGTCTCTTCAAAAAATGGTGGGGGAAAACTTAATATCAATATGCAGAAGAATGAAACTAGACCCATATATCTCACCATATACAAAACTTAAACAAAAATGGATTAAAACATAAACGAAGCCAAACAATCCTTAGCAAATGAAACAAAGCAGGTGATATCACACTTCCAGACTTCAGACTCTACTATAAGGCTACAGTAATCAAAACCGCCTGGTATTGTTACAAAAACAGGCACATGGACAAATGGAACAGGATAGAGATTCTGGAAGCAAAACCTCAATTCCTAAATGAACTCATCTTTGACACAGCCTCCAACAGCAACCACTGGGGAGAGAAGATCCTATTTGGTAAATGGTGTTGGGAAAATTGGCTGACCACATACAGAAGATTGAAACAGGACCCCTACTTATCTATATGAATCAAAGACTTAAACGTAAAACCTCAAGCTATAAGAATCTTAGAAAATGCAGGAGACATCCTTATGGATATTGGAACTGGGAACCAATTCCTATTCAGAACCCTAAAGGCCAATACCTTAAGAAATAAAATAGACAAGTGGGACCTCATCAAATTAATGAGCTTCTGCAAAGCTAAAGAAACCATCAAGAGAGCAGGGAGACTGCCCACAGAATGGGAAAAAATATTTGCCAACTGTATATCTGACAAAGGTCTGACATCTAGGATCTACAAGGAACTCAAACACGCCGAAAGGAAAAAAAAACACCAAACAGCCCCTTTAAAAAGTGGGCAAAAAACATGAGTAGACACTTCTCAGAAGAAGATATTTAGGCAGTCAACAGACACATGAAAAAGTCCTCAACCTCACTAATCATCAGAGAAATGCAAATCAAAACCACACTGAGATACCACCTAACCCCTGTAAGAATGGCTATCATTAATAAAACAAACAACAACAGATGCTAGCGAGGATATGCAGAAAAAGGAATGCTTCCACACTGCTGGTGGGAATGAAAACTAGTGCAATCTCCTTGGAAGACAGTGTGGCTGTTTCTGAAAGAACTAGAAATTGACCTTCCATATGACCCAGCAATCCCCCTATTGGGAATATACCCAGAGGAACTTAAATTCTTCTACAAAAAAGATAACTGCATACACATGTTTGTTGCAGCTCTATCCACAATAGCCAAAGCATGGAACCAACCATGCTGCCCATCAAATCTGGACAGGATAAAAAAATGTGGTACATATACACAATAAAATATTATACAGCTATAAAGAAGGGCAAACATGTGGACTTTACAGCAACTTGGATGGATTTAGAATTGATTATACTCAGTGATCTATCACAGAAACAAAGAGCAGAGTACCATATGTTTTCACTCATAAGCGGACCTTGAACAATTATCATAATACTATAAGAAAAGGATTGGCAGTAGGGGAAACTGCCAGGGGAGGGAAGGGCACAATTAATCAACAAGAGTACCTGCATAATGAACATTTGTATACCTAACCCTGAATTGTACCCCACATCTTGAAAATTAAAAAAAGAAGACATACAAATGACCAACAGATATATGTAAAAATGTGCAACATTGTTAATCATCAGATAAATGAAAATAAAAACCACAATAAGATATCATTTTACCCCAACTAAAATGACTTTTATCAAAAAGACCTGCAATATCAGATGCTGTCAAAGACGTGATGAAAGGGGAATCTTGTGCACTGTTGGTGAGAATGTAAATTTGTACTTCCATTATGAAAAACTGTATGGAGGTTCTTCAAAAAAATCTGCAAGAGCTACAGTACCATCCAACAATTCCACTAGTAGGTATATATCCAAGAGAAAGAAAATCAATATATCACAGAGGTAGCTGCACTCTGAAATTTATTACAGCACTATACACAATAGCCAAAACGTGGCATTGACCCAAGTGCCTATCAACAGAATAATAGATAAAGAAAATGTGGTCTATATAAACAATGAAATAGTTCTGTCCCATAAAAAATAATAAAATTTGCAGCAACTTTGAGAAAATTAGAGGTCATTATGTTAAGTGAAATAAGCCAAACACAGAAAGATAAATATCATATATTCTTACTCATATGTGAGAGCTGAAAAAATGGATCTTATGAAAACAGAGAGTAGATTGGCAGTTACTAGAGGCAGGGAAGAGTAGAAGTGGATAAAGAGAGGTTGATTGATGGATACACATATATAGTTGGATAGAAGAAATAAGACCTATAGTTTATAATAATTTGTTGTATATTTCAAAATTTCTAGAATAGAATTATCCAAATATTTTTTGACATGAATAAAGGACAAGTATTTAAGATGATAGTTACCACAATTACACTGATTTGATCTTTACAAGTATATAAATATATTAAACGTGTACTTTCAAAATAGGTACATCAATTATGTATCATTAAAAAGGAAAGGTAAACAAAAAGAAAAAAAAAGGTACTAAACAAGACCTAAATGAAAATTGAGAATAACATCTTCAGTAATTCTAATATTCAATATATTTAAATTAAATTACATGTCAAGGTAATACCAGTTAAAATCAAAATTTATTTTTTACTGTTATTTTGGTAAAGTTACATCAAAGAGTAAAGTGTCAAAAATAAGTAGGTCAATTTTGAGGAAAACATACAGGGTGAAGAGACTGGCCTACACAAGTCAATATTTATTGTAAAACTATAAGGAATTACGACATGTGGTATTCACAGAAGGAAATACACATTAACAAACTGAGCTAAATAATGACTCTAGAAATAGACCAATGGATATCTGGAAACTTGACAAAATGGCAAGGATAATGTTGCAGATCAAGGAGTAATAATGGTACTAAGAACAAAAAGTGTGGGACAGGAGAAGAAAGAAGATTGAATTCCCACTTCAATCATACACAAAATCAACTTCAGATAATGGACATCTCTTAGATGTAAAAGGCCAACTGTAAAACCCGAAGAACAAAATATGGAGAAAATCTTGATGACTTTGAGCTAGGGAAAGATTACTTGAGTGGTACAAAAAGGAATAAAAATTAAAATTTAAGAACATTTTACTTCATTAAAATACATCATACTTCATTAAAAAACTGTAAATTTAGCTACTGGAAGAAGATATTTACAACACATTCAAGCAACAAAGGGTTGGTATCCAGGATACATAAAGAATTCCTACAAATAAGTAAAAAATTAAAAACCAACAGAAAAATAGGCAAATGCCACCAGCAGAAGTGGAAGGCACAGAGGGCGATAAACATGGATGAGTGAACATAGGAAGGCAAGTCCAATCTTATTCACAATCATGGTAATGCAAATCAAGCCCATAATAAAATAACACTTTATTTGGACTATGTTAGGAGAGATTAAAAAAGCCTAACAACAGAAAGTGTGGGCAAGGGTAGCAACTCTATTGCTGGAGAAAGAACAAATTAGTACAGTCACATTGTAAAACAATTTGGTCTTATTGTGATGTAGAACATTCACAATTCTCCCCACAATTCTGCTCATTGCTCTATCCCTCAGATAAACTTGTGGTCACGTGCATCAGGAGACTATTTATACCATAAGGTATATCATTAGAGATTAATTTGGCAATTACGAGAATAATTCATTGAATCACTAGGTGAAAAAAAACATCAAATGTTTGTCAGTCTCTAAGAAAAGCAATGTTTTGTGGGACATTTTAGTAAACTTGTGACTTGGAAAATATTCTAGTCTATTATTTGCACAGAGATGGGACATGTTTATTTACTGTCCCCCTCAGGACACTATATCCTGCTACTGGATAAACAGAAAACTGAAGTTTCTGGCGTTGTCAACCTAGTACCTCTGCAATTCAACTTTTAAATTAAAAAAAAAAAGCCATAGCATTATGTTAAAGGAAGTTGTCTCAGAAAATGTGCATGTGAAGGAAAGGAGGTGGATTGAGATACCAGGGGAAGAGTAAGACATTGTAAGTTTTGTGATATTTGCAGTGGCTCCAGAGATCTCAGATGAATGAGGCAGCAAAGTTTTATTTTAGCTTCTTGGGAGCAAGAGAACTATTATCAGGGGAACAGAGAGGAGGTGAGAGAAGAGGAAGGTGAATGGGAACAATACCTGCTGGATGTATTGTTTGAAGTAAGAAGTAGGGAAGCAAGTACAAGCATTATGTACCATTCCTAAACCACATGAAAGCAATGGAGCCATGTGACTGTGGCTTTTTTCCTGCCTCTGATCCTTACTTTGTAAAATAAAACAAAAATATTATTTGGTGTTGAAAAACTTGAAAGCCATAGTATACAAGACTGATTTTTTTTTCCTTTCAATCAGAGTCTCACTCTGTCACCCAGGCTGGAGTGCAGTGGCATGCTCATGGCCACCCCAGGGTCTACCTGCTGGCCTCAGGTGATCCTTCTGTCTCAGCCTTCCAAGTAGCCAGAATTACAGGCGTGTGCTACCACTCCTGGCTAATTTTTTGGTATCTTGTAAAGACAAGGTCTCACCAAGTTGCCCAGGCTGGTCTCGAATCCCTGGGCTCAGGCAATCTCCTTGCCTTGGCCTCCCAAAGTGCTGAGAATACAGGCTTGAGCCACTGAGCCCAGCCAAGACTAATTTCTAAGAAGAGATGGGGGTGCTCTTTTATGAATGCAAAATATTGTGATCTATCTAGTCTCCAAATATGACTTAATAAACTTGAATCTGAAATTATTTGTAGCTAACATATATACATAGTAGACAGTATAAAAGTATGTATGAGAATAATATACACAACTTTCAAGATAGTTACCCTAAGGTTTCTGGAAAAGAGGGTGCTAGACCTCACACTCTAACTTCTAATATAGTACATTCATGCATACACACATAGAAAAGAAGGAAGGACAGACAGGAAAAAAGGAAGAGAGGGAAGGAAGAAACATTAGGAGAGAAGAAGAGAGGGAGAGAGGAAAGGAAGAAAAGGGGAAAAGAGAAAGGAAGATGGGGAAAACTGAATTGACAAGATGTCTGCCTACAAGAAAACAAAAGTTCAGTTGAAGACTGAGGGTTGTTTTATAGTGACTCGACTTTTAGAATTCATAGCTGCTTTCTATTACAGTTATGTTTTTTTTTGCTTCCTAGTAATTAATAGTGATGAGTTTTATAATCAATAAAATACAAAGATTAATAAAAGTCTCGCCTGGAAAACTGAATGGCATAAACATTTATCTGTTCCTTCTCTAAAATTCTCTTCACATCATTTCCTTCTTCCTAAGTTTTCCAACATTCACTTATTTTTCAGTATAACAAAAGTTCATTGCATTTATCAGCTCAGTAATTTCATGTGCCCTACTGTTAAAAATAAAATGAAATAACCAAATTGGATAACTTGAGGAAACTTTTCCATTGTCATATAAACATATGAGCATTTTGCAATCTTAGTAGTATCCAAAATTATTGAAACTATTTTCCTTGTTTACAAAAATGTCATGGGCATCTGAGGTTTTGATAAGGAATTGATTGCCTATTCCAATTTCTGTGAGGGTGTCTCCCGCATTTTCTAATATTCTTACAGTTTGAGGTTTTACATTTAGGTCTTTGATTCATTTAGAGTTGATTTTTTTGTATGATGTTAAGTAGGGATCCTGTTTCAATCTTCTGCATGTAGTCAACCAGTTTTTCCAGCACCATTTAATGAATAGTTCTCCTCTCCCCCAGTAGTTGTTGGTGGAAGCTTTGTCGAAGATAAGTTGGTTGAGAAATTGAGGTTTTGCTCCTGGAATCTCTATCCTGTTCCATTGGTCTATATCTCTGTTCTTGTACCAATGCCAGGCTGTTTTGGTATTTGTAGACTTACGGTAAAATTTACAGTGTGGAAGTGTGATATCTCCTCTGTTGTTTCTTTTGCTGAGGATTGTTTTGACTATTCATGGTCTTTATGTTTCTATATGGATTTATATATTGTCATTTCCAGGTCTGAGAAGAGTTATGTTGGTAATTTAATGGGTATTGCATTGAATCTGTAGATTACCTTTAGTAGGACCTGCACACACATGTTTATCACAGCATTATTCACAATAGCAAAAATATGGAACCAACCATAAAAAAAAATATGGTGCATATACATGATGGGGTATTATTCAGCATAAAGGACAAAACTATGGACTTCGTAGCAACTTGGATGGATTTAGAATCTATAATATTCAGTGATCTATCACTGAATGAAAGAACTGGGTACCACATATTCTTACTTATAAGCAGACCTTAAACATTAATCATAATATTATAAGAAAGGGATTGGCGGTAGCAGTACACTGCCAGGGGGCACACTTCATCCCAAAGAGTACTTGATTTCAAACCAGGCAAAGTGGGGCTACAAGGGAAGACCAAACTTTACCTGTACCATAACTACACTTATCTACCTAATCCTGAATTGCACCCCACATTTCTAAAAAATAAAAATAAATGTACTTTTGTAATTTGACATTCTTTTCCTTTAAGTATAGGCATATTGTAATTCATATAACTTTCTTCATATATTTAAGCTTTGAGCATAATCAAATGGTTTAAATGTAGTAACTGGACATTTTTTGACCTTTGTACATTGAAACATATCTCCCCATTAGAACTACTCCCTCCTCTTTTTCTTTTCAGATATTCCATATGATTCAAGGCCTGGTCCAAGTCCCCACACTTCAGACTGAAATGACCTTTTTTGTGGTAAGAATTCTTGCTAAAATATTTTACATCTATCATACATTTGGCCTTATGTATGTACTGCATAGAGATTTCCTTTCTAATCTCATCTTAAATTATTATATAATTCTGGTGGGTCTCAATTTTAGTGTTCATATCTCATGTCCTTCACTAGATATGATTCTAAAATGCACAGTCTTTTTAATGGACTCTGAACTGAAGCAAATTATGTAAGCCCTTCTCTCAGTTTAGGTAGATTATGTGTAATTCCACTGGCTTTCTCTCTTACACAATAGAACTAAGGAGTACTTAGTAGTAACCTACTAAATAAGCTATTAGATGTAACTAAGATTTTGCGTTCATAAACTAAAATTGGTATATTGCTAGGGCTAATTAAAGACTCTAATTCAATATTCTGTTAAGAACTTTGACTGCCACGTGGCATTAGACATTTCCAACAAGAAGTGTTAGAATTCTAAGGCTTCTGAGAATACTGTGTTATCATTATTAGCATTGCCTTGAGTTAATATTTTCATTTTCTGCTACTCTTGATTCTTTTGATTCTTCATTATATATCAAATTATAAATATATCATTTTTTTCATTTTCTGCTAATCTTGATTCTTCATTATGTATCAAATTACAAATACATCATTATCAATTTAACTTTTTCAAATTTTAAAAGTTAATCCTACAAAGAGTTGTGTTACATATTTTCATTAACAGAATTTTTAGCATATCATTTCCAAATAACTATATTTTAAGACATATACTGTATTCCAGTTCCAAACAGGAATTATGTAGAATCAGTTTCTGAAACAAGCGTACATGTAATGCCTTCTCCCTTTCCATATATTTGGTGTAGAGACACTTCAATGTATATTCTTTTTTTTCTTTTTTTTTTTGAGTTGGTGTCTCACTCTGTCGCCCAGACTGGAGTGCAGTGGCCACTCCCGGCCACAGCAGCCTCGACCTGCTGGGCTCCGGAGATCCTTCTGCCTCAGCCTTCCAAGTAGCTGGAACTACAGGTGCACGCTACCACGCCCAGCTAATTTTTTATTTACTGTTGAGATGAGGTCTCGCCAAGTTGCCCAGGCAGGTCTCGAACCCGCGGGCTCAGGCAATTCACTCACCTCAGCCTCCCAAGGCGCGGGATTACAGGCTGAGCCACGGAGCCCGACTTTCAATGTATATTCTACGAATTTATGTTGTGTTAATATCTTCCAATATACTATAAAAGTAAGCATAATAAAAGTACTGGGCTATGATTACCCTATAGGCTTACTTTATATTCAAAATAAGTGTATAAGCACACATTCTTTTGTCATCAAGATATAAAAAAGATTCCTGCATGTTGCTAGCAACAATTGTACAACTGTTATTCTCCACTTCTTCACTACTCCTGAGTTTATTTTTCACTGGAAAACTCTCAAGTTCCTTTATTCTAAGGAAGAAATGACCCAAAATGTTTGAGAGCCCTGGATATCAACTATAAGAAGGGACTATACTTTAGGGCAAAGGGCTAAGCCTAAACTGCCTTCTTCCTAATATCTAAGAAAACACCATGGGCATTATTAGGTGCTCCGTGGAATGGTGCTGATGATTCAACTTGATTGCAAGCATTGAAATGATGCTTTCCCATATATTTTTATTATTTTTGCTAATTTAATTTTATTTTTGAAGGACTAAGAATCAAACATTACTTTTGACAGTTACAAATATACTTAATACTGTAGATTTTGATGGTTTTATTTGGTTAGGTCATGTATGTCAAATGAATGTAGTAGTTTAGTGTTCTCTATATACACAAGAAATAAGAATTGTTTAGATCACCTTCATTTACCTTTTGTAGATTGTTAGTATATTCTAAATCTATGCTATGTACATTTTCTAAAGAAGTTTGGTGGAATCTTTTACAAAAACAAGAAAACTTTTATATTCAAAAAAGGTAAGAGCCCCGTTTAATACATATCAAAGTCACAGATCTACTGAGGAGTTACAGTAAAAGGAAAATGGTTCATATGTTCATTCACTCACCAAAATGGGTAGCAGAAACATTATAAGTATTGCAGGCTAGTTTTAATTTTCAAGTGAAAATGAAAGAAAATAAAGATGCAGCATACCACAGAGAAGGATATTTCTGTATGGTATAAACTAATTGACTTCATTAAAATCCTCCTTGTAGTGCTTCTCAAACTCTGGCATGCCAGAGAATCACCTGGAAAGCTTGTTAATATAGATTCCTGAGCTCCAACCTCAGAAATTCAGAAGTTTGGGTAGAGCCACAAATTTGTACTTCTAATAATCTTCCAGGTGATGGGATTGCTTCTGGTCAAATACCACATCTAAGCAGCATTTTAAGTCCACTAACATGCAAAATGTCTGAAAACACACTTATTATGTAAGAAACATGGCCTTGGTTATAAAGAACAACAAGATGATCAATTGATACTGATCACTGCTATCAAACATATTATCTCTGTACAACTCAAAAGTAAAAGATGACCATTTATGGGTACATAAAATAGTAAGACCAGAAAAAAAAAATCCAGATCTTATCTGAGAATCTGATGTTACTGAAATTAAGCTTTTCTACTCACATTTTCAGTACATGTTATTAGGTATTTAACAACTGCAACAGCAGTTCGGAGGTGGAACATGTTTTGGAGGGGGAACATGTTACACGTTCTCTGTGATGTTATAAAGGAGAAGTGGAGAGATAAGTTTGGGTAGATTTTAGTAAATTTAGTAGTTATTTAAAATTTAACAGTGACATTTTTTAAGAGAAAAGGAAAAAATACTCAGTATCAAACAGTTGGCCATGGATAGTATCTATTTTACATTTTTTCTGGAAAATGGCACCAATAACTGCTTCCCCAGTATTATGTTAGAACTTTATGTTAATATTGGTAGATAGAAGGAAAGAGTGCCATCTACTGAGTAAGCCGGGTGCTCAGTGTGGCTGCCTGACTTAGTCTTAACACCTTGAGAGAAAGTTGGTACAAATCTATTCATAAGACAGTAAGAACAGAATGTTCAGAGGTTGGATTTAGACTTTTTAAAACTAAAAAACTCTAAATTGCTCATGCGTTTAAATCATTTTAAAGTACTTATAGGTTACAATTATTCGAGGACCTTACGATGCCCCACCTGTTGAATCCAAGACCAGGTGAAAGATGAAAACTGACCAAAAATTTTCAAAATCTAGAGAAGCAAGCTAGAAGTAAGCACTCTAATAAAAATGAATTTTGTTTATATTTTATTCAAAAGTACAAAATCACCTAGTCTCTCCAACAAGGTGAGGGTTTATAGTATGCTATTCAAATTTAAATCAATACAGTTTCTTAAAATCTCTAAATTACTAGTTTTATTAATTTGAGGAATTTAGTAAAAAAAAAAATGCCTGCCTAAAAAATCTGCTTGAATATATGTATTATACAGTATAAAATTACCATTCAAGATCACAGATTCTGGAATTGCTACCTGGGTTCAAATCCAAGATCTGCCATTTACTAGTTATGTTGCCGTATACGATCATTTGCACCTCAGCTTGCTAATTTGTAAAATATGGGTGGTAATCTCATAGAATTATTTTGAGGGAAATGAGATAATAAAGCAAAGTGCAAGTACCATGAGTAAATGCTCAGTGAATATAAGTTCCCACTGACATTTCATGAAAATCTCTTAAAAGTTATGAAAAATAATGCTGAAGAAATGCTTAAGGGCACCAAGCTAAATAGCAGGACAACTGAAAGTCAAATGCAAATGTAATTTCATTTTGGAAATAGAATAAAACTTTTAAAAGCTTTTCTGTACATTACATACAAAGTTGTTAACACTAAATGCAATAATCTTTTAGTAAAAACCTTTGAAGTACATTGCCAATCAAGATGAAGAAGCAATATGTGCACTTTATATGGTCAAAATGAAAATGATTCAATAAGAAACCTAAAATATTTGTTCCCCAAATATTTTTTGCACAAAAGTGTTCTTTTCTTTTCAGCACTGAAATTAAACTGGATGACTTAAACAATATATTTTGCTAGAATTTTTGTGTTTGCTTGGTTTGTGGGGCGGTTACTTTGTTTTTAATTAAGCTATGCTATATAATATTCTACCCTGTTGAACTGATAAGATTCCAACTACAAATTCATTAGCTAAATTATAGGAATTACTTTACTATTTCATAAAAAACCATATTTAGAAATGGGGAGAAAATTTCAAAATGGAAAATCTGGGCTTCAATATAAATAATCGCTGGCTGCCAACAATCCAGGTGCATTCCAAAAAAGCAAGAGATAAATATGACAGCAGTTAAGATATTTATTAGATTTCAGGCTACCTTATGTCAATCACTATACTTTCTGATTGGTTTATTCTTTGTTGCCTGTAACTTACTTTAACATACTTCAGCATAGACTGTGTCTGTGTGTGTGTGTCTGTGTTTGTGTGTATATGTTTTCATCTATACCTACAGATAGTTATCCAAATGAGAAATACAGTCTCCAGGTACTTAACTAATATTTAGAAGGCTCCCTCCAGTCAAAAGTCATACACCAGAGGTAAATAGCTACAAGAAGTATTTTATGTCCAATTATTATGTTAATTGGAATTAAGGGTATTAGTGATGGCCTTTCATTAGTTAAACTGGTAGAATTCAACTTAAGTGACTTATCTAAAAATATTGTAGAGCTGTTTCCGCCCTTGTATGAACATAGTATAAAAATCTAGAAGAATCGATGTTCTGTGCTAAGAACAATATGCTAGATCTTGATGCATAAAGTTTGATAAAGAGAGCTTTTGTTATTCACTGTAACCAGATGATTACACTGCCCCTGCCATGAGAAGATTGTTACGAACTTGATGTCATGCAAGCAGTAGATGGAATACTGAAATGGGTAGAGCTCTAAGACTCGTTGATCTTACAGGAAAGGTGGAATGGTGATTTTTGTGTCTGTTTTCTATAAACATTTGAATATGCAACGGTTCAGTCAGAGGGTTCCTTATTTACCTCAACAAGTGAGTGAAGGGAATGAGACTGTCGTAGGTCTCTCATCTATCTCTAACAGTCAGAACATATAAACTTTAGCAATCAGACCTAGAATTTATGGATTCTCAAACTATATTAGGTTAATTAGTCACAGTTTTTTACACACACTGATGAGCAACTATTTGAGATTTAGGTTTCTGAAGAAGTTTTGATAACCTGAATTTTTTAAAGAATTAAATTCTTACTTATTAACCTGATTGACAGTCTAATAAGCAATTTTAGTACTCAATGCTATAAGTCCAAGTTGAGGAGAAAAAAGTTATGTTTTTATCATGCATTTTTTGAGTTGGGTTGATTTAGCTCACTAAGGATCTCTCTTAGTTTTAATCTATTCTTGATTTTATTTCAGATTTTGAGTTTTATATTCTGAAAGATGAAATGCTTGAACATCAGCTTTGCTCCTCAATAAGTACATCATCTTTCCAAAATACCTTAACTCATGGATCTTTCAACTATTTTACATAGTGATTTTGTCATTATTTTAACTTAATAAAGAATGAGCGAGGTAAGAGGGGGTGCACAAGGGAAGAGAGAAGATAAAATGTAGACATGTCTTCGTGTCAATTTGAAGGTAGATACTCATTTGAGAAACAAAGTGAATTAAAGAAAAGTATGATTTCTCCCTTCCCCCAACTATATAGAAGCTACTGATGCTGGTCCTGTTCTTCCTTAGATAAGCAAATAAATGATGTTTCTATTTTACAACTTGTATAGTACTTTAATCTGCATAATCTGATTTATTTCCTATAGACATCTAATGAAGGCAATCAAAAGACTAGTACTGTTTCTAACTTCTAAGAAGAAGCTAAGTTACTGTTTGCCTTGCCTACAATGGTAGAACTTAGTTTTAAGTTGAAATTTTCTTAATCTTGATCCACTATATGTGAGCTGGAATTGAAATACCTTAAGGACCTTTTGCTTATGTTGTTGTTGAGACAACCATAATTCCAACATTTTGTATTCATTAAAGAAATTAGCATGCCCTCTTTCAATTTAGGATTCTATTCTGTTCCTAAATGGACTGGAATTTTTTTGGCTTAATAATATTACTTTCATATAAAAGTTGTTTATATTGGTCAGGTTAACAATTTATAAATGGCCACAAATAATTCTGTAAGTCAAATCATCTGTACATACAAATACAAAGTTGTATTTATTATTTTATGTATAGCATACCCCTGCAACTATCATTTGATGGTTGCTCAGCTACAGATAAATGAAGTCTCCCGATAAAATAATAAATCAGTCTTTGAATTCCTTTACTTATCAGATTAAACTTTATAAAATATAGAAGTGTTTGTTTTTAATTAGGGTGTTCTGTGTGTCTATTTGTGTAGAACCTTTCTGCTAAGGTCATGAGGATTAATAAAGCAGTGAAATATCTAAAACACAATTAGATGTGATAATTCCATTATTGACCCTTAGAAGTTTTAGTTTCAATGTATCAAAATGTTATTTTTCTTCTATTAAGAAATTGTCAATATTTACCATTTCATTCTCAGAAATTTTTAACCCTTTTCATATTACTATGGAGTCTATTAAATGATAGATTACGCAGAAAAAGTCCCCTTGAAGTGCCCTGTTTAATTGAAACTTTTTTGTTGCTATTTCAAAATCAGTGTAGAAAACTGAATAATTTGTATGCCTATTCTTTTCTCTCATTTCCTGAGTGCCTTCCAATCAGGAACAGAAAAAAATTTTATTTAAAAAATTAAAAAGAGTTAATAGTCCGACTTCTAATCAATGGAATCATTCTGTTACAGATAGCAAATGACTTCATCTTTCATCAGGTTTCTTTATTTCCTTATGTTAGTTGGGTCTGAATCTCATTCATCTTTATCATTGGATTTTTTTCTCTCCTTCTTTTTCTTTAGGCAACCTCTTGTGGAAAACAGAATGGGAATACACTTGCTAATCAAGGCCATACAAGGACAGGCCATCTGTGTCCCTACACAGGCATCTTGTCCCAAACTAAGGATTCCTGACATGGAGAAAGCTCAGACTAATTGTTGTGGATTGTCTGGGTTTGAATCCCTGCCCCATAACCTCATTTGAGGGACCTTGGGCCAGATACTTGAAACCCTCTGTGTTTCCATTTTCTCATCAATAGCAAGGGTATAACAATGTTATTTACTTCATAGAAATGACTCTAGGATAAAATGTAAAAGTATATAACTAGTCACATGCAGTGCTTAGAATAAATATCTGGCACATACTGTTTGATTAATGTTAGTTAGTAATACCATCAATTATCACTTTTCCACTGCTGAAATCTCTGTGTTTAATAGACTTTATTTTCTAAACCATCCATGATATGGCCTATTTTGGCACCATTGGGAGTGCGGCCATCTTCTCAAATAGAAAGCAATTGAGAACAATTCAGAATAAATTAGACCTCTAAAGATATGTCAGCCCCTTCACGGGAGACTCATTTTTAAAACCTGCTACCTCTAGGGTACTGCTGCTAGGGAAGGAAGCATTCTTTGAAAATCTATTTGTTTTCACATTTTTATTTTCTTTTAAACTGTCTACTCAAATATTAAGAAAAATTTTGCGCAAACACCATCAATTTAATAGGTCAAGTCCATTACAAGATGGAAAGTGTTTCAACTTCTGGAAAAACATGAATTTATTCACCCAGGTTTTGCCAACACAGTGTGGCATAATGACTATATTGGGTACAAATCCTTTGGTATCCAGTTACCTGGGTTCAAACTTTGGCTTTGCCATTTTCCAGTTGGGTCATCTCAGTTTTGTTAACTGAAAGGGAGAGAATAGTGCCAGTTACCTATCTTCAGGGTTATTGTAAGAAGAGGATGTGAGAAAAGCACTTAACGCAGGGCCTAGAACACAGCAAGTAGTCAATATTTTGTGGCTATGGTTATATAAAGGATAACTTATGCTGTGCTAAATTTCAGTGAGAACTAATGTTTAACAGTAAGTGGAATACACCAAGCAGACTACTGTACCAAAGAGATAAGATGGCCTTGAGACATTCTGTAATCAAATTAATATACAGATTTAAAAAAGAGGAAGTTCAAAGAACTGAGATGTTTCTCAAGGATTGCAGTAACTCTAACCACAAGAGAAAAGGTTCTACCTAATCCACTATATTGCTGTCTGCAGGTAAGCTGTGTGTGTGTCAGGCTATCTTACACTATCATGCAGTCTAGATTATGAGGGTGAGCAATAAATATTAGATAAAAATTAACTTAAGAACAGAAAGGGAGAAATATTTGAGCTTCCAATGTTGTTGTTTTTCCAATTTTAAAAATCAAGAAAACTGTCCCAAAATTTTGTGCACATTCATTTCTATGATGATTTTCCAAAAGTTGTAAGAATCAAAATATGGTTGTCACACATAGGTGGCTGGTAGAAGTTTCTAAGATTCAATAACTAGACTTTAATAAAAGGAAAATTTGAATATCCTACAATACCTTTAAGTTTCAAAAGCACAGAGTAAAAGAACTCTCTAGATCTATGTTGTCCAATGTGGTAGTCACTAGCCACATGTGCTAATTTAACTTTAAATCAATTAAATTTTAAACAATTAAAAACTAAGTGCCTCAGTTGTACTAGCCACGTTTTCAGCACTCACTGGCCACATCTGACTAGTGGCTACCATCTGAGACAGTGCAGATGGACATTTCCATCATCACAGAAAGTCTACTTGATGGTTACTGCTCTAGAGCATCCGAAAAGTCCTTATTGTTAGCAAAGTTAGCTGAACAATGGCCAGAAGTGCCATAGAAAAGTTTTTTCACAAAATGCAAAAATGCACTTGCATAGATGATAAGTAAAATAGAAGAACTGTTTAAAGAATTCAGTCAAATCCATGACATTAGCTATGCACTGAAGAGTCTATAATTTGTGACGTGGGAAAGATTCCCCAGAAGAAGAAGAAGGAAAAAAAAAATGAAACTGTGGCATCTAAAGAGGAAAAAAACTGGCAAACATTAAACTAATTCTGATGGAGTCTCACCTGATTTTCTAATTTATTTATAAGCATCTTTGAAGTGTTTTTCACTTTCAGAGTCACAACAGGGGCTTTTCCAATCAATATTTATGTTACTTACATTACACTTGAAAAACAGATAACACTTTCAAATGCTGATATATGCAGAAGATTGTGTTGGCTCAAGACTCAGTCTATCCATGGAAAACGTCCATATTTATATAAAAATTCTATCATTCACCATTATGAATTTCAAACAGAAGTTACATTATATGTGGTTAAACTATTTTGGCAGTAAAATATCTAATGATTATTCAATTTAGTATGAAGTATAAAATATCATTAGGAACTCTGCCTGCATAAAGTGCTTTAAAATTTAATCTGATCTCTGCCTTTTTTTTTTTTTTTTTAACCTTGGATTGTACTAATTAACATTAGTAGTTTCTGGCTTTGAAGTTGGGAAGGAAGAATTGAATTTTGCCCTCACAACTCTGACCTTTGACAATAATGATAATCCTTATATCTAAATTGTGTTTTGGAGTTTGCAAAATGCTCCCAGGCAAAGTGTTTTCATATAAAGTAGCTCACTTGCTCCTGAAACAGCCTCATGAAACAGACAGGGGTTTTTTTAGTATTCTTAACTTAGAAACGTGGAAACTGGTGTTTACAGAATTAAGTAATGTGTCCCAAAGACTCACAGCGATGAGTGGAAATCTTAAGTCTTAATTTAGTGTTATTTCCGCTATGCTATGCTGTGTTCCTAAGCATCTTGTAACCTGTACCAGTTGCTATCATCAGATTTTATATCAGACTGGAAAGGAAGAATAAAAGGAAAGGAGAAAGAGAATGAAGAGAGGAAACGGGCCAAAATGGGAGAAAAGAGATTATTTGTGCCCTTAAAAATAATTGACAGGCCGGACTCGGTGGCTCAGTCTGTAATCCTAGCACTTTGGGAGGCCAAGGCGAGGGGAATGCCTTGAGCCCCTGTGTTCGAGACCCGCCCAGGCAACTTGGCGAGACCTCGTCTCCACAATAAATAAAAAATGAGCCGGGCGCGGCAGTGTGCGCCTGTAGTTACCGCTACTTAGAAGGCTGAGGTGGGAGGATCCCCTGAGCCCAGCAGATCGAGGCTGCGGTGGCCGGGAGCATGCCACTGCACTCCAGCTTGGGCAACAGAGTGAGACTCCAACTCAAAAAAAAAAAAAATTGACAATAAGGAGTAATTCATACTAAACGTAAGTCATTATTACCCTGGGTTCTTGGAACAGAGAAAGGATGTTAAGTAAAAATTAAGAAAATTTGAAAGAAAAGTTGGTATTAATGTATCAATATTTATTAATTAATTATAGCAAATGAACCATAATAATGTTAGATGTTAATAACAGGGAAAACTGAATGAGGGATATATGAGAACTCTCAGTTTTAACCTTTGCATTTTTTTTTTTGTCAATCCAAAACTCTTCTAAAATAAAAAAATTTAAATAATTAATAAGAGGATATATTTGAGATTCCCTCAAGGTATACAGTGTTCTGTGTTGGCTCTGCTGCACTTGGCTCACTTTGGTGATGGGAAGGGGTTTCCAGCCCAATTTATGATGTTTCCTGTTAGATGATACTATAGCATAGATTTGTCAAACTATGACTTGTGGACCAAATCCATGTCATTTCTTCTTTCTATTAATAAAATTTTATTGGAACACAGTCATGCGTATTAATTTACATATTATTCCTGGCTACTTTTTCATGACCACCAGCAGAAGTAATTATGAGAGAGAGTAAATGACCCAAAAAGCCTAAAATATTTACTATTCAAACCTTTACAGAAAGTTTGTCAAATGCTGATATACAACATTAGATTCCCTGTTTTTGATTCCATGGATATTTACTGAGTGCCTACCATGTGCTCAACATTCTTCTCTATGGTGGTGAAACAGTGGTGAACAAGACAAAGGTTGTGTTAGGGAACTTGGTTTCCAAAAAAAATAGATAATAGAAACAAAAAAAAAAAACATTTTCACAAAAAGAAATACAAGATTGTTCCCAATAGCTTGCTCTATGTACTACAAAGAAAAGAAAATGAATGGAATTGATCTAGAGAGTGATATTGGTGGGTTAAACAGCTTATTTACATTGGGTAAACAAGTAAGTCCTCTTTGAGATGAGTCTTGAATGATAAGAAGGAATCCACTATGCAAAAGTAAAGGGAACAGCATTCCAGGGACAGGGCCGCAAAGTGTAAAAGTCATACAGCAGAAACATGTTTCAAGTTTAGAACAAGAACATTGAAGACTTTGTTAGACATTAAGTATTTCAAAATTTAAATATAACAAAATAAAATAAGTCCACATCACTCATTCCTATTTATTTATAACTTACATTTTGCTGAAAACTTTTTGAAAGATTTTATTCATAGGAGTAACCAAGATTTTCATATTCTAAGGAGACTACTAATTAAATTATTATTTTAAGTACATTCCCCATGGGAAAAGAGTAGCATTGATTATTATTGAGCATATTATATTTTTTCAAGGTTTAAACAAATCCCTTTCTTATCTATACAAAAGAAAGGAAACTTCATGCTGGGCGTGGTGGCTCATGCCTGTAATCCCAACACTTTGAGAGGCCAAGGTGAGAGGATTGCCTGAGCCCACAGGTTCGAGACCAGTCTGGACAACTTGGCAAGACCACATCTCTACAATAAATCTCAAAATTAGTTAGGCATGGTGGCGCGTGCCTGTAGTTCCAGTTACTTGGAAGGCCAAGGCAGAAGGATCGCCTGAGCCCAGCAGGTCGAGGCTGTGGTGGCCAGGAGTGTGCCACTGCCCTCCAGCCTGGGCGAGAGAGTGAGACTCCAACTCAAAAAAAAAAACAACAAAAACACTCACACAAACACACACAAAGAAAGGAATCTTCAGAAGTTTGACTACTGTGTTGTACAGCAGACTTCTAGAACTTACCCTGTATAATTGTAATTTATATTCACTCAACAACAACTTCCCATGTACAGTTTTGGGACAATAAGTATACCTCAGTAAGTCTGGGGATGGGGGGAGCTTGACTACTAATACCATCCTGCGATGAGAAACTGTTCCTTTTCTCTGTTAGACATGTAATGGAAAGAGCTAAAACGTTTTCCAAACTTTAGACTTATACTTGTCACATAACAATGCCTTTCTCAGAATGTATCCTGTCATTAAGCAGGTGTGACATAGGTATATGTATATGTTCGTATGTGTATATGTTTATAATTATTGGGATAGAATGATAGTTTTGAATGATATTATCAGGTATACACGGAAAAACTAAATGATCTTGGTCAAATAAAATGTCTTTACTATAGGACTTCTGAGTGGCCTTAATAAACAAACATAAATTGTCAATTGACAAGTTGAAACTTTTAAAACATAGGAAGCAGCTAATGGGCAAGTGCACTGGAGAATACTCATTTTAAATGTTGCTTTTGAGATTTTTATTTGCTGCTTTGGAGAATCAAATATAATTTGATATTCTTTTTACTTGGGTCATATACATATATAATCAAATATGTCATAGATGATGTCATATCAAAGTCCAGAAACAAATTTTGTTTAAAATATGCCTGATCTTTCTTCAAGCAGAAAAAGAAAAATATATTCACCAAGAGAACTTTTTTTAAAAAAAAACACTGATTGCTGGATTCTACCCCTTGAGTTTTATTCAAGAGCTATAGGATCTAATAATGTGAGTTTCTAACTAATTCCCATGTGATGCTGCTGCCGTACAGGGATTACACTTTCAGAATCACTGATCTAGACGTCATTTCAATTTCTTGGGTCATATTGATATACACAGTTGAAAGTAACTGGAATCACACACTGGGAACTGTGATTCATCAGCAGGTTTTGCTTCTCATTTTTTAATACGTTTCATTTTCCCATGTAAAATGTTAATGATAAGAATATGTGTTAGTGACTTTAAATCAACCATATAAGAGTAGTGTGGAAGACATACACCAAAAACCCAGAAAGGTGGCCCATGACATTAAACTACCAGCATCATGTTAGTTACACAATCTCACTCATTTTTTTCTTCTTAGGTAGCTTCAATAACGGCCCAGTGAGGCCTTCAGTGTTACTGAGTGGAAGTTGGTGTCGAGTCTGCTTCAAGAACCCTCATCTCTAGAACATACACTGTGCTATCAAAGTGTAGGACTCGGGGAAGATAAGTAGCTGTTTGCCTCTCTAAGCCAACCTCAGTCAACAAAAATGTTCTGCATTCAGACTCTTGCTTTCCCTTGTTCTACTCTTTCTACTGAGTTACCAACTGTTTCCATCCCAATAATTATAAACATATACATATACAAACATATACATATACCTAAGTCACATCTGCTTAATGACAGGATACGTTCTGAGAAAGGCATTGTTATGTGATTTCCTTCTTTGTATGAACATTATACAGTGTACTTACACAACCTAGATGACATAGCCTACTACACACCGAGGGTTTATGGTATAGCCTATCGCTCCTAGGATACAAACCTGTACAGCATGTGAACGCCCTGAATATTATAGGCAATTGTGACACAATTGTAAGTAATTGTATGGCTAAACATACATAAACGTAAAAAAGGTGCATTAAAAATGCAGTTTAAAAGATAAAAAATGGTATACTTGTATAGGGGACGTATCCTGGATACAGCTCACAGGACTGGGAGTTGCTCTGGGTGATTCAGTAATTTAGTGGTGAGTGAATGTGAAGGCCTCAGGCATTAATATAGACTATTGTAGACTTGATAAACACACTATACTTAGGATACATCAAATTTATTAAAATATATTTTTCTTTCTTCAATAATAAATTAACCTTAGATTACTGTATCTTTTCTACTTTGTAAACATTTTAATGTTTTTAAATGTTTGACTCTTTTGTGATAACATTTGGCTTAAAATAAACACATTGTGCAGCTGTACAAACATATATTCTTTCTTATATTCTATTTTGTAAACTTTTTTCTATTTTGCAATTTAACTAAAAATAAATTTAAACTCTTTTTCCCTCTCCATTAAAATCTTATGAGACCATAATGGTATGCAGGCCCTCATTGACCAAAATATCATTCGTCATTATGTAGCACATGACTGTACACACATAATTCTGATATTATAGAACAACTCTTGCTCATTTAAAAATGTTATTTATTTATTTATTTATTTATTTATTTATTTATTTATTTGAGTTGGAGTCTCACTCTGTCACCCAGACTGGAGTGCAGTGGCCGCTCCTGGCCACGGCCACTGCAGCCTGGACCTGCTGGGCTCCAGCGATCCTTCCACCTCAGCCTTCCAGGTAACTGGAACTAGAGGCACATGCTACCACGCCCGGCTAATTTTTTGAATTATTGTAGAGATGAGGTCTCGCCACGTTGCCCAGGCGGGTCTCGAACCCGCGGGTTCAGGCAATCCACTCACCTCAGCCTCTCAAAGCGCGGGATTATAGGCTGAGCCACCGAGCCCGGTTTAAAAATGTTTTTAAAATGCAAAAAACATCACGAAAAATAACCCTCACAAATTAAAGTTATTTATAATCCCCAAACCCAGAAATAACTGCAATGAATACTTTTGTTGTTTTTCTTTTTATTAGTTTTAAATCTAAAATGTATGTTAAATTGAAAGGTGTTTATGTTTATTGACTGTTTCTATTTCTTACATAAATTGCTTCTAATTTTCTTTTACTTATATTTTCCATTAGAGTGTTATTGTGTTTAATTTTTAAATATTGAAAAACCAATCAAAGAAATTCAACCTTTAGTTTTCATACTGTGCAAAATTTTTTCCATTTTATTTGCAATTTGAGAATACTCAACCACATTACCTGCAAAAATAGTGATATCATATGGCTAAATTTTATTTTGTTATGTTTGTGATATCAAGAAATCTTATATTTTCACATAGTTAAAACTCTCTATTTTTTCCTTTGTTACTTTTTTCTCAATGTTTTAATAATTAGTCCTGACCATCCAAGATCATTTAAATGCTCACTTTTTGTTCTTTCTTTATTTTGTTATATCACTTTTATAACTAGCCAAGTGTACCTATCTAGTGAAAACTAACTAGACATATTTATCAAAATGTTTTCTTTTTCTTCACACTATTTATTGAATATTCCGTGCCTTTTCAGTCAGTTTTTGAAAAGAAATGACTCTTACAGCATGACAGAAAATTACAGGACTTTTTTCTTTTTATTAGTAGATAAAACAATGGTTTGTACTGCAATCAATAATCTTTATATTCATTGAAATACAGAATATTTTTATATTTGGTGAGAAAAGATTGTCTCATTCCCCCTTGCTAAATTTGATTTATTTTCATTCATATTCTTACTTTTTTCTTTTGCTATAAATTTTCTAGAAGCTTATCTATATTTTTTGTAAAAAAACCTTTTTTCATCTAATCTGATGCTTTTACTTTCTACTTTATCTGAAATAGTTTCCCACTACCTGTTTTTTGTTTTTTTTTTTTAATGTGTTTTGCTGGGTAAATTGTTTTCATTCTTTAATTTTTAATATTAGCATAATTTTGTCTTCACTATTTTCTCTGTGTGTGGCTTATACAATTATATATTGGATTGCAAGCCAATTCCATTTGTCTTTATCTTCCAACAAGTGAGTTAAATTTTTTCATGCTTATTTTTATACATAAGTTTTGTTTTATGCTTTCTGGAATTTGCCTGTTCTGCATTTTTTTTCTGTAAAAAAAATAATTTTTTGGTCACCTTCAGGAATTTTTATGTAATTCCTCTAGTTTTAAATTATTGAATAGTTGCTTCTTATTTTCATGACAACCGCTAGTAATCAATCTTTGTTTCATGAAATTATTTAATTTTATTTCTATTCACAAAAGACTAGAAATTCAGCCAGCCTGTACTTCTCTGCCTTTTTGAACTTACATCTGTTCATTTGAGAAGATTTGCTTTTGTTGTTAAATTATTCCATTAAACATTTCATTTCATCAACTATTTTTAATATTACAATATTTTGAATGTGTTTACATGGTTCCTAAATTTAGTCTCTCAGATTGTAATTTTCCTCACTCTGGGGCTCTAAAATTTTACTCATTTCTCAGCTGTAATATATATTAAAACTTATTTAAAGAAAGACATATACATGGTGCATGGTACACATTTTTCAGCATTTCCACATCTGTGAATTTCCTCCTGTTGTCTTAATACATAGGGAAATATTTGACTTACAATATATAAGTCTCAATTTTATATCAAATTGCTAAGGACATTGTTCAATTGCCTTCGTGGAGTTAATATTGCAATGGAGAAGTCTGAGGTGATTCAATTTGTTCCATTATTGGTAAACTGCTTCATTGCCTGGATGCTTATAAGAATGCTTATGTTAATTTTTCTAACTAGAATTCTTACTTTGGTTGGATCTTTTAAATTTTACTTTCTGGGAATATAATGGATTATTTCAATATGAAGTTGCATGGTTTTATCAGCTATGGAAACTTTCATCAGCCTTTTTTTTTTTAAATTTAATAATTGCTTCCATTCCAATTGTCCTGGTTTCTTCTTTAAGAAAATCCCAGATCCTCGTTGTAGATTTCCATTCTCTAACTTCCATATATTTTACTTTTCCACTAATAATTTTTTTTAAAAAACCACTTTGTCTTTCTCCTAAGTTTTCAGGAATGACATCTCAATTTTGTGCTACACACGAATGGTTTTATTTGCTGCAATAGTAGTTCTTAACTTTACTGCCTCTGATGCAAATTTTATTTATGCTTTTGCAATTTAATTTACCACATCTACTACCTCATGTTGATCAGTTCTTTTAACTTGATCAGTTTTTTTAACTCTCAGCCTTTACTCTATGTCTTATCTTATTTTATTGTCAGCCCATTCTCTTTTTGTTTATATCTGATCCCATTTACACCCAATACTTACTGCTCACGCATGTATAGACACCATCTTTTACTGCATATGGCATTTAATTCAAGCTAAAATACTTTAACATTTTCTCCTGGTTTCCTTAATAAATCATTTTTTAAAAATGCTCTTCAAATGATCCTTCAGAATGATATTCATTTCCCTTTCCTTGCACGGCAATTAAATTTTAATAGGACACATGTTGTTTTGTTTTCTTTCTTGTATGAGTAGAGACCCGTCCTATTTACAGCGTTTACCAATTAGCAGGATGCCCTTGGCCCCAGCTACTGTCCATTTGATTATAAATTTAATCCTCTTCTCAGATCTATATTTGAAAAAGTAAATTGATGTGCACAACTCTTGGCCCTGTTCCCAGGATCTTTTCTGTTGGAATTGAAAGGAGTTTATTTTTTCCAACACCCTGGAGTTCTTACCCTTTAAATTAAAACAGTACATGAAGATCTACTGCATGTATCGCTCCTGCATCTTCTCTACTGTCTGCTTTATTTCTGAGAGCTGCGCTTCCCAGAATGCAATGCTTCTCTATTTAAAAGCTCCCATATGCTCACTTACTACTCCATTGTGTTCTGCCACAGAAAAGGAGACACAAACATGATTGAGATTACACATAAAAGCAACAGCTATATGATAAAAGCATAGAAAAAGAAGGAGTGGCTCTCTAAGATCCTAGGACTTAGGTACAGGGAGCAGAATGTATAGGAAATAGAAAAAGAAAAGGTAAAATGGAGAGAAGGTAATCTAAGGAAATCAAAGTATCTTCCTATCTGTTTTTTAAGTAGTATGAGGCTATTCCCTTTCATGAAACTAGCATTTTTTCTCTCAATCCAATTCCATCAATTTTATAGTTAGTGGAAATTCCTCCCATTTTCTAGCAATCGGTTGTCTGTCAGTCTTGATTTTTTGTGATGTTGTGAGTGTTCCTGTGTCTTAATGGCTATTTTAGAGGGTAGTTGGTAGAGACTATCTCAGGGTTGACTGGCCAGATGCCATTTTTAAACCGAAGCCTATGGTTTAGCTATAAACACCCAGAAGATAATGGCCCATGCCATAAGATAACATTCCATTGTTGATTCTTCTCATTCTGGGTTATTGTGAGCCATAATGATGCTATTTGTTTTCAGACTCGAATGTCAAGCAAAAGGAGTTATGCTAACTTCTTGACTCTGAATATAAATTCTTAAAAATCAAGTTTTGCATTATTTAAGATGTTTGTTTGTAACCTAGCTTAGAATAATATTGGCTCGAGCTTGATACATGTGTTTACTAAATTAAAATGGTTTAAGTTTATATTACTGTTAGATTTTTATTTTCTTGTATCCTTTTATAATGTCAAAACACTTGATTTCTTATCACTTTAAAATATCTTCCACACATTTAAAATTTCACCAAGGAAGTGATTCTAAAACTATACTGTGAATAATTTCCACTGGCAGAGCTAATAAAAAAATTCAGAATCCCAAGCATTTCTTCTATGGATACAGACTGAGTAGGACCACAGTGTCTTCATTTGCAATGTGCACACACAAATGATACTAATGCAATGGTTCTGTCATACTTTGAAGAATGTTAATGAGCTTCAGGACAGTAGTTAAGGTAATATTTTTCTTTTCTTGTTTATCTTACTATACCACAATCTCAGAAATGTGTAACTATATATCTCCTATATTGAAGACTCTCTACCCTTAAACTAGATTTTTATTGTTCTTACTAGATGTAAAAGCAATATGACTGTCACTTCAAGTATTTGTGAAAGCATCGGTTCAGCTATCTCTTACTTGGCTTGGAGACTTAATGTGCTTCGTCCTAACAGAACATAATATTCCCCAAATGAGTATTATTAACTATCAAAATTAAGCATATAAAGATGCTAGTTATCTGATAAACAGAAAATAATAATGAATTAGGTATAGTAGTCAACTTAAGATTCAGAATAATTTAGTTAAGGTCCAGCTATGTAAACTTGAACCCATTACCTAATCTAAGTCTCCATTCTGTCATCTGTCAAACAAGGCTAATCCCAACCACTTTTCTAATTCAACAGGTTTTTAAAAGGTCAAGTGATATATGTATATGAAAACACTTTGTGAATGTTAAACATTGCACATATAAAAAATTAAAAGTACTAATTAAAGTGCTAAATTTAAGAAGTACATTGTTTCCATAACTACATAGCATCAATGAATGTTCAGCAGTTCTGTTATTTCATTGAAAACTAAATAATCAACATTGATTTACAGAGAATTATAACAAGAATAAAAACTATACTAATAGTTTAATATATAATAAAGAAATATCTTTAATTTTCTACTTTTTAAGAAAATATATTGGTATTTAATAGTCCAAAAGTATATTATGAGTTTTTCTAAAACTTGAAATGGAGTGCCACTGTTTCCTAGATAGGATGTGTCCATTAGTCTAATAGAATGCTACAGGTAACAGTTACCCTTTGGTAATGTTTTCCACTAATATCCATGCATCTTTCATTCTTTCATACTCTTTAATGACTTGTGGTTTTTTTCAGGTACTTCCTAATTAAGTACATTTGTAATAGCTATAGTTTTTATTATCAAATCATTCTTGATTCAGACTTTAGGCTGATAGTTGTTTCTTAATTGCTTAAATTTTTAAAAAAAATTTAATTAGCTTTAGATGGCAGAACAGATGGTTTGTTAATCCGCTGGTGCTATATCTATGTGATAATATGTTTTGGTTCTGTCTAATGGGGTGACTCTTCTAAATTTTCTCATTAAATAGCACTCTTAGTTTCTATCTCTTTTTTCAAATTGTGTCAAGGGTAATGTGAAATAAACATAAATTTTATCAAATTGTTGTAATCTTGGCCAAACTCAGAATGAAACATGATAGCTTTAATTTTACTATATCTAAATTTATAAATTTAAGGTTATGCACACCTAATAATATTAACTCACCACAAGATGAATCTTCCCTCAGCTAACATGATATAATCAAACAATTTCTTAACAAACTTTAGTAAACACCTATTGGGTACTGGACGCTGGGGATAAATTGTGAATCAAAATAAACACTGTTGCCAGCACACTGGTACATGCCCATAGTCCCAGCAACTCAGGAGACTGAGACAAGAGGATTGCTTGAGCTCGGGAGCAATTTGGGCAACATAGAGAGGCTCCAACTCTAAAAACAAACAAACAATGTCCCTTCTCCTTTGTTCTCAAGGCGCTTACAGTCTATGGGGGTTTTCAGAGGCCTGACTACAAAACTAATAATGACACTGCTGATTACATAATTACAAACTAACAGAAAATCTGAAGAAAAGAAGTATAATCATATGAATAAAAAGCCTAAACAATAGTGGAGTGTCAGAGAAGACTGCTTCAAGAAAACAGCATTTAAGCTGAAATTTGGATGATGACTATCAAAAAATTAAATTAGTGAATAAGGGTAAAGAGAATGTTCCAGACACAGAAGGCACAGTATATGTAAATAATATAATACAAGAGCATATGGTACATGAAGAAAGGCCAGAACGGTTGAAGCGAGAAAGGTAGGAGACAAATTTTGTGAGATAAATCTTGAGAGATTGAGATAGACAAACATTTCCAGTTAGAGCAAAAATGTTATTTTAAGAGTATAGTAAAGTTGTTACAGTACTTTAGAAGAGGGGCAATATTACCATAATTGATTATGAAATGATAAATTGTTTGATTTCAACATGCAAATTGAGCTAAGTAGATATGCATGCCACAACAAACATTTTTAACTGTTGGGTACATATGCCAGGCTCATTGGCCTGCACCTGTAGTCCTATGTACTTGCGATGTTGAAGTGGGAGGATTGCTTGAGCCTATGAATTCAAGTCAAACCTGGGAGACATAGTGAGATCTTGTCTCTAAAAAACAAACAAAAAAATCCTGCTGGGTAAATGTGCAACATAAACTTCTAAAACAGAAGAAAAAAACCAGAGACACATCTATCCAAGAGCCAATACAAAAGAAAGATTTCCTAAGAGATTCATCAGAGGAAGAGTAGCCTACCAAAGAACTATGGCAAAATATGCACAAAGGAACAGGAGATTGTCTTTGAATATGTGAGTCACAGAGCTAGTTTTTATATATTTTCAGAGATTAAGAACACTGGAAGTGCTGTTGCCCATGTAAAGGGACCTAGAAAAATAATATCTGGTCAAAGAAACTTCATTGTTTTAAATGTAAAACTGCTGTGTAGAAGTTTTTTAGATTAATTAAGTCCCATTTTTCTATATTAGTTTTTGTTGAGATTGCTTTTGGGTCCTTTGTCATAAATTCTATGCCTAGGCCAATGTCCAACAGAGTGTTTCCTAGGTTTTCTTCCAGAATTTTTATAGTTTCAGTTCTTACATTTAAGTCTTTGATTTATCTTGAGTTAATTTTTGCATATGGTGAGAGATAGGGGTCTGGTTTCATTCTTCTGCATATGGCTAGCCAATTTTCCCGGCATCATTTATTGAATAGGGTATCCTTTCCCCATTGTTTATTTTTATCAGTTTTGTCAAAGATCAGTTGGTAGTAAGAATGTGGTTTTATTTACAATAGCATGAATAGGAAATGTACTGAATGCTAAAAAAAATTTGTAAATTATGCCTCAGACAAAGAGCTAATATCCAGAAGCTACAAGGAACTCAAACAACTCAACATGAAAACAAACAAATAACCCCAAAAAGTGGGCAAAGGACATGAATAGACACTTCTCAAAATAAGGCACGTAATTGAACAACAAACATGAAAAAAATGCTCAACATCAGTAATCATCAGAGAAATGCAAATGAAAACCACAGTGAGATATCACCTCAACCAACCAGGATGGCTGTCATTAGAGAGTCAAAGAACAACAGATGTTGGCAAGGTTACAGAGAAAAGGGAACCTTCAACCCTTGTTGGAGGGGTAGTAAACTAGTTCAACTACTATGGAAAACTGTATGAAGATTTAATTTCTTTTTTACTTAATTTTATTATAAAGGTGTGGGGGTGCAAGTCAGGATGAGGTATATATATATATATATATATATATATAGAGAGAGAGAGAGAGAGAGAGAGAGAGAGAGAGTGTATACAAGTGAAGTTTGGACCTCCAACTGGTTCTCACTTTTCCTGGCTTTGGATTAAATACCCTTTGTGTTGTTACGTGTCTCCACCTCCCTCCCCTAGCCGTGTCCTGTAACTGACAATCCTCCTTTGTGTTTGTGGTTAATATTCACATACCACTTGTGAGTGAAAATATGGTAATAGTTCTTTGTTTCTGTGATAGTTTGCTAAGGATGATTGTCTCTAATTCCCTCCAATTTGCTGAGAAATTCATGATTTTCTTCCTTCTTTATGGCTGTGTAATAGTTCATTGTGCATATGTACCACATATTCTTTATCCAATCTACTTTCAATGGACAATGGGGTTGGTTTCATGTTTTTGCTGTTGTGAATAGTGCAGCAATAAACATGCATGTGGGGTGTCTTTTTTGCAGAACGATTTGTGTTCCTGTGAGTAAATTCCCAGGAGGGGGATTGTTGGATGGTATGGAAGGTCAATTTCTAATCCTCCCATTCACAGTAGCCACCAAAAAATGAAATACCTTGGCATCTTCCTAACTAGAAAATCTTTACAAGAAGCAAAACATGGCTTCAAGAAATGAAAGAAGACACAAACAAATGGAAAAACATTCCATACACATAGATTGGAAGCATCAGTGCTGTCAAGATGTCCATCCTACTCAAGGCAAACTACAAAATCAACACAACATCCACCAAATCACCAACATCATTCTTCTCAGACCTGGAAATGACAATACAGAAATTCATATGGAAACAAAAAAGAGCATGTATAGCCAAAATGACTCTCAGCAAAAGGAACAAAGTGGGAGGTATTATACATCCAGACTTTAAAATTTACCATAAGGCTACAATAATCAAAACAACCTGGTTCTTGTACAAAAACAGACATATAGATCAATGAAATAGAACAGAGATTCCAGAAGCAAAAACTCAACCTTTCAACCTACTCATCTTTGACAGAGATGTTTCACAGAACTAAAAACTGAATTACCGTTTGACCGAGCAATCATACTACTAGGGATCTGCACAGAGTAAAAGAAATCAACATACAATAAAAGATACCTGTACCACACTATTCACAATAGCAAAATCATGGAATTAACCTAAATGCCCACTAACAATTAACCAGATAAAGTAAATGTGGTATATATACACCATGGGATACCATGCAGTCATCAAAAAGAATTAAATTATATCTTTTGAAACAAGATTTTGGAAAGAGTTGGAGATCGTAATCCTAAGTGAACTAACTTAGAAACAGAAAACCAAACATCGCATGTTCTCACTCATATGTGGTCACAAAGATGAAAATAATAGATACTGGGGCACCAATAAAGGGGGATGTGTGATGGTATCAGTCAGAGATTACCTGTTGGGTATAATGTTCACTCTGAGGAATGGGTCAACTGAGACCTAATTTCCAACACTACATAATATGTCCATGCAATGAACATGCATTTGTACTCCCTGACTCTAAAATAAAATAAAAATAAAGTAAAATTCAAAACTGTAAAACTTTTCATCAGAGATACTTTCACAAATATCATCATATATAGAATTCCCATAATAAAAGATACAATCCCAACTTAAAAAGTACTTAATATTCATATTTTTAAAAAACAACCTTTTATGAGGACTGATGCAACAAACTAGATGAAAAGAACTTAGATAACAGAATAATTTGGAAAGGTAGCAAAGTGAGGCTTATAAATTATATGTTTTAGAAGGAATCAATCATGACCAAACAACAGAACATCATAGATAAATAGCAGATATTGAAAATGAATGAAATATAACTTCTAAAATAAAAATAATTACTAAGTTAAGCATTTTTAAATCTTAAAAATGGCAGATTATACATTGTAGAAGACATTATAAACTAGAAGACATATCAGAAGATCTATATTAATGAAAAGGAGAATATGGAATGGAAATCATGACAAACATAAGTGAAATAGTTAAGCAGAAATATTAAATAGAAAATAAAGAGAAAAGAAAAGAGAATAAAAATACTTAAAGAGAGAATTACAGTGACTTTGCTAGAATGCACAAAATAAGAAACACTTATTTTGATAAGTAACGTGAAAACTAGATTAAAACAAATGAAATCAATAACATAACAAGCATATCATAGTCAAACTGAAGAATACTATAGACAAAAGATGACTTCTTGGCTCTTGGCTTGTTCAACATGGACGATGGTGGGGCCGTTCACAGACAGAGAACAATGGAAGCTGAGGGGATTAGGGTTAGTAAGGCCAGTCTTGAACTTATTCGGTTTGTTTTGCCCTTAAAGCCAAAAGTTATGTGATGCAGTTTGGTAGGCAATAGAATATATGAGCATAAATTTGAAAGCAGAAGTCTGTGCTAGCAATACTTGTCTGTCACATAAGTAGATATTAAATGAAGTTGCTTGTATGGGAAAGACTCCCTAGGAGAAGGACTGAGATAAAGTCCAGAATTTTCTGGAACTACATATAATGACTGATTGAAGTAGACATCTGCAAAAGGCATGTAGATGTATTGTTAGAATGGAAGAATAAAGACTAAGGGGATATCTTCCTACAAAAGCCAGAGCAAAATACAAAGATAATTTTTTTTATTCTTCTGTATTCAATTTCTAAGACCATTTCTACATACAACAGCACCATATTTGCCTGACATTCTTCTCCTATCATTAAGTGTTAAAATTAACACACATTTTAAAATATATTATCATATATAGACGTTGAGGTCCTTCAGAAATAGTGGGTATGACATATGTTTACAAGGGTGACCCCAAAAAACCTGGAATTATCTTTTGGAGGGTAGGTCCCTCACAATACAGGCTTTCCCCACTAGGTAAGTGTTCTAGGACTCCATCAGCATCAGTGTTCCAGTTAACATTGTGCTGAGAAGTAGAATTTGGCTTCAGTAAATTTTTGGGGGAAATTCTTTCAACTCATTGGCTCATTTCATGATGGGTGATCTACATGAACAACATGTGGCAGTGAAAGTTTGTTTTCTTTTTTTTTAATTAATCAATATTTTTTATTATGGTTTTGTGGGGTACAGTTAAGGGTTAGGTGTACAATAACATTTCATTCAGGCAC
>NW_007091289.1:1043076-1094166 GCF_000164805.1 Carlito syrichta
CACTTCTACACTATTGGTGGGAGTATAAACTAGTGCAACCTCTGTGGAAAGCAGTGTGGCGATTCCTAAAAGCTCTAAAAAAAGAAAGCTTGTTTTCTGTTGGTGAAAAATGTAGCAGAAATGTTTGTTATGCTACAGATAGCTTACAAAGATGCTGCTCTGAATAAAACACAAGTTTATTAATGGTTTTCCCATTTTAAACGAGGTGAAATGTCAATTGAGGATCAACCTCATTCCGGGTGTCCTTTGACCGTGGAACTGAAGAAAATGTGGTAAGAATTTGTCATATCATCTTGGAAGACGAACACCAGACTATTGATGAACTTGTGGAATTGACTGGGGTCTCGTAAAGCTCTGGTCAGTGAATTTTATGAAAATTTGAGAATGAAATGAGTTTCAGTGTAATTAGTGGCTCACTTGTTCACATCTGGACAAAGAGACAATTGTTTGGGTGTCAGTCATGCTTTGAAGGAGCAGTTGGAGGCTGATTCTGTTTTTTTCCCCCAAAGTCACAAACAGAGATGAATCCTGGTTCTACGGTTGTGACCTCAAAACGAAACAGCAGTCTAGTTGATAGAAAACTGCCACTTCCCCATGACCCAAAAAAAGCACAACTGGTGAAGTCAAATGTGAAAGCAATAATCGTTTGTTCCTTTGATGTGTGGGGGATTATGCACTTGGAATTTGTTCCTCTGTATCAAACAGTCAATCAAAATTATTATCTGGAATTTTTTTGAGAAGGCTGCATCATGATATGTGAAAGAACCATTCCGAGTTGCTGCAAACCTGTGACTGGCTCTTCCACCATGACAACACACCTAGCCCACACTGTTCTGAGTGTTCAGACGTTTTGATACAAAACAGAATGACCGCTTTGCCCCATCCTCCCTATTCACCCAATCTCACTCCAGCAACACTTTTTTATTTCTCCAGATGAAAAAGAATCCTCAAAGATAAATGTTTTGCCAATGTGTAAGAGGTGAAACAAAAAAATGGCAGAAGCACTAAAAGGCATCAAAATTGCAAGTTCAAAAACTTTTTGAGCAGTGGAAAAAGCATCTTGGTAGGTGTATTTCATCAAATGGAGAGTACTTTGAAGGTGACTGAAATTTAAATATGTAAGAATAAATATTCAATTTTGCAAATAAACTGTGGGTTTTGGGGATCCTTTGTCATATTCCTCTAGAGCTTTTAGTCATTATTATCCTCTAACCTAGGGATCTGCAAACTTTTTCTATAAAGAGCTAGAGAGTAAAAATTCTAAGTATTGAGGACCATGAGGTCTCTGTCACAAGTACCCAAATCTGCCATTGTAGCATGAAAGCAGCCATAGATAATACTTAAATAATGAGGATAGCTATCTTCCAATCAAATTTTATTTACAAAAAATATGTAGTGAATCAGAGAATCTGAATACATGAGAGCTACAGGATTTTCTCTAGTACAGACTCTGAACCATTTTTAATAGTTTTTACTGCATATAGGTAACACACGCACATTTATTTTCATTTTCCACATTTCTGTTAGCTCTAAAAATTATCCCTTTTTTGCACCAGGATAAGCTAGATAAAATATTATTAGATGCAAATAATTTGCTAGGAAAATATAGATTTAATAGAAACTAACTGCAAACTATAGAAGGAGCAACAAGAGAATATAAATAGCAATTTTTTGATTAAAGAATATGCCTTATACGCCAAAAGGAAAATGACATAGAAAATAAGTGTGATAAGATAAGGGAAACTGTAAAAGAATTCATGATCTATATAATAAAACTAAAGTGTCTCTTTTGAAAATTCCAAGACATTCACATGAATACTTCTGAACAGTTCTGTAGAGAAAAGACTAATAATAAGTAAGGAGTTATCCCCCAAATAAAAATACATGTCAGTGCATGCATGTGTGTATGCTTACACACACACACACACACACACACACACACACACACACACACGCTATTATAGTATGTAGGTATATGGAGGCTTAAGGAATTTCTGTAGAACAATATATCTCCAAGCAAAAAACAAAAATAATGATTATATATCATTTAAAAATATATACAAGGAAAAGGCTAACTATATTAATGTATCCTATTTTGTTTCCTCACGTACACTAGAGTACTTGCAGTATTTTTAAAAAACAAACTGACTTTCAATAAGATAGAGTAAATATACATTTTCTTATTCCTCCCACTGTCTGATTAATAAACTACTATATATAAATATTGAATAAAAGAAGACTCTCAAGGATGGAGAGAAAAAGGTAGACTAGCTAGGGACTCCAGGACCCAAGGAAAAACATGAGTTTCTTGGGTTTTATTTTTGTCTCATATTCTAGACTTTGGACTAAAGAAACTGGCAACCTGAAAACGTTAGGAGGTGAGGACAAAAAATAAACACACACACACGCGCACACACACACACACACACACACACCCTCCTCAAAAGCCTGCTGTCTTTAGTCAAAGGATCAGGAAAGAATTGGTCTAGCAAGACAAAATTTTAATACAATAACTGCTTTACTCTAATCAAACACCACAGAAAAAACTGTGGCTCCACCCACCAACAACACCGGCAAACTTGAAGTGGATCTTTTTGCCAGACTGTAAGAAAGCAGCACAACACCCATCCCACTACTACAACCTGGGTGGTATCAGAGATGACTGAGTAGAGAGCTTGGGGCTTTCATCCTCACCACAAAGAAGGTCCACTACCTCCCAACCCCTGGGAGATCAGTAGAGAACACATGGGGAGCTTAGACTTCAATTCCACTCAGCAATAATCAATCATCTCTCTTCACTGGTGGGGTATTGAAGAGGTCTATTGGACAGTTAGTGTTAAAAGACCACCTTTCTGTGGTTTCAGTGGAACCAACATGAGGAGCGGTAATGAAGCACTTCCAACCTTTTCAGCCAGGGAGGTATCAGTAAAGGACTAGAAGGGAGCTGGTACTTCTATCCTTAACCCAAGTGTAAAGAAATGCTCCCACTCCCTCAGGTCTCAACTAGACCAAGGGAGGAAACTGGACTTCTACTGCTATTTGGCTGTAATGAGGAAGCAAGACAGCCTTTTCCTGCCAGTACAGTATCAGAGGAAGTCGGCTAAATTATAAGGTTTAAATAAGATCCTATGTGACAACCTAATAAGACTATGTCAAGGTTTAATTTGAATATCACTCAGTACACCAAGAACCAGGAAGATCTCAAACTGAATGAAGAAAGACAACCAATAGGTGCCAACACCTAAAAGTCAGTTGTTGGAATTATCTGACAGATTTTAAAGAAGCCATAATAAAAGTGTTTCCTGAAGCAATTATGATCACATTAAAAGCAAATAAAAGAGTAGAAAGTGTCAACAAAGAAACAGAGTCTCTGTAGAGACATCGAAGATTTAAAGAATCAAATGGAATTTTAGAACTGTAAAACATAATAGCAGAATTAAAAATTCAGTAGATGAGCACAAAAACAAGATATAAAGAATAGAGAAAATAATCAGTGAAACGAAAGGTAGAACAACACATATGACCCATCTAAAACAGAGAGAAAACAGACTGGAAAAAAATTAACAGAGCTGAGGGAAAAAAACCCAAAAGATTATATTCTTTGGGATTCCATTTATATAACAATCTTGAGATGACAAAATTATAGAAATTAAGAAATATCTAGCGGTTGGCAGAGGTCATGGATGGGATTGAGGAAAAAGGGAAGGTATGTAGATGTGACTATAAGAGGGTGACAGTAGGCATCCTTGCGATATGGAAATGTGATGATGGAAACGAAACTTGACTGTGTTATACAATAACTGCTTTACTCCCATCAAACACCACAGAAAAAAAAACTGTGGCTCCACCCACAACCAACACCAACAAACGGAGTGGGTCTTCTTACCAGACTATAAGAAAACAGCCCAACACCCATCCCCACTACTACCACCTGGGTGGTATCAGAGGTGGTTGAGTAGAGATGTTTCCTACCAGAAACGTCTTACTAACTACAAAATTTTGGTGATTATAATGCACTGCAGTTTGTAAGATGTTTCTGTTAGGAAAAACTCAGTGAAGGGTGCACAAGATCACTCAACTATTTCTTACAACTAAATATGAACCTACAAATAGAGTGATCTGAGTTCCTCTGGGTATATTCCCAGTAGAGGGATTGCAGGGTCATATGGAAGGCTGATTTTTAGATCTTTTAGGAATCGCCACACTGTTTTCCACTGAGGTTGTAGTAGTTTACACTCCCATCAACAGTGTAGAAGTGTTCCCGTTTCACTGCATCCTTTCCAGCATCTGTTGTTTTTTGAGTTATTGATGACAGCCATCCTGACTGGAGTTAGGTAGTATCTCAGTGTAGTTTTAATTTCTTTTTTTAATTATAAAGATGTGAGGTACAATTCAGGGTTAGCTATACAAACGTTGATTACGCAGGTACCCTAGTTGATGAGGTATGCATCTCCCTCCCCAACAGCTTCCCTCAACTGCCAATCCCACACCATCCCCCCAACAGTTTCCCATTTCTTGGATGACTAGTGAGTCTGAGCATTTCTTATGCATCTGCTGGCTGCTCGAATGTCTTCTTTTGAGAATGTCTTCTTTTGAGAAGTGTCTATTCATATCTTTTGCCCACTTTGTAATGGGGCTGTTTGTTTTTTTCTTTTCAGCAAGAAAAGAAAAAAGATGTTAGTCTTTCTTTTTGGCATGAAAAGAAAATAGATGTTAGGCTTTTGTAGACATACAGTTGGCAAATATTTTTTCTCAGTCTGTGGGCTGTCTCCCTGCTCTCTTGATGGCTTCTTTAGCTTTGCAGAAACTTTTCAATCTGATGATGCCTCGCTTGTCTATCTTATCTCTTATAGCATGGGCACTTGGGGTTTTGATCAGGAACTGGTTGCCAGTTTCAATTTCCATAAGGGTGTCTCCTGCATTTTCTAAGGTACTTATAGTTAGAGGTTTTATATTCTAAGATTTATATGGAATTTCAAGAGTGCCAGAATAACCCAAACAGTCACCACAACCTCAGACTCCTGGGTTCAAGGGATCCTCCCATCTCAGCTGCCTGAGTACTGGAATACAGGTGTATGCTACCACACCCAGCTGTTTTTTCAAATGTCTTGTAGAGATGAGTATCCCACTATGTTGCCCAGACTGGTCTCTGAACTCCTAGCCTTAAGGGGTCCTCCTGCCTCAGCCTCTCAAAATACAGGGATTATAAGTATGCGCCATCATGCTCAGGTGAAAATAATCTTTAAAAAGAACAAAGTTGGAGAACTAACACTCATTGGTTTCAAAACTTACTTTGAATCAGTAGAATTCAAAACAATAAGGATCAACATAGAGTCTGATGACTAGAACTGAAAGCCCAGAAATAAACCCTCATATCAATAGTCAACTGAATTTGAGGATGGTGCCAAGACCACATAATGAGGAAAGATTCATTTTTTCAAAATAAAAACAGGGGAAAAAAAATGATTGCATCAGTTTGTTCCATATAACTATGGCTTCTCAGCACTGTTAGGAGAAAACAGAACTACTCAGTTTCACCAAAGGCTCAGTATATCTGGCCACAGTGACTTCTCTCCTTCCCCTGCAGCGTGTCTTCCCACCCCTGTCCACCACAATAGATACCTTGCATTTACTGTCTGCCAACTTCATTCCTGCTCCTAGGCTTCTGCTGTGCTCTTCTCTACACCTGAAATAAGATTCCCTCCCTTATTGCCCTCATTAGCCTTTTTTCCCCTTCTTCTCTCCAATCAGAATTTATTCATTAATATCTTCATTCATTTACAACTTGAAGATTTGCTTCTGTTAGACTATTGATACCACAGTACTACCTCAAACGATAGTCTTTATTTAGTGGCCTTATATATTTCATTAGTAACCTGTCACAGTTACAAGTTAAAAAATTTATTTGTGATTATGTGATCAATATTTGTCCTCTTCACAAGAATGGTTGATCTGTGGAGGCAAAATCATGTCAGGTTATGCCCACCACATTATTATTATCATGTAATTGATAATAAATATTGATGGTGTGAATGAACATAGTTCTTATTATTTGTATGTGGTAGTCTTCCCTAAGAAATCTTGTGCCTCACCCAAGAATCTCAAGAAGTCAGATAAAACTATTGTTAATGCAAGAGCTGATAATTTTGAGTTGCACATTGCTAATAGAGCTAGCATATAACTGACCCACTAATTGTCCCAAATTGTACATCTCACCTTGAAGTTTCAGCAAATATATTTGTTATTAATAATAAGAGTATAATAAGTATATATAGTATTTAAGTGCTTAATATGACTTAAGTACTTTTTAGTATTGAAATAAATATATCTACTTATTTTATAAAGGAGAAAAACTAAATGTTGGGATATTTAAGCTTAGTACTAAATTCATATTTTAGTATTAGTATTAAATTGGTAGTTTAGTAGCTACCATATGTATTAAAGTAGCACTAATTTCATTCCCTGTGGGTCTGTGACTGAAATAAGTTTGTTTAATGAAAAATAGAATATGGGGATTTTAAAACTGTGATAATGTGCAAGGGCACTGGTTTAAAAAATCAAGTGAAATTTACAAGATGAAAACATTACTTTTGTATAATTAATATTCTCCTTACTATAATAAAACTGAGTAAAATAAGGTTTTTTCATATTGCAATTGGTAAACATTATGTAGATATAGACTTGATTCTGCATCTAAAACTGGAGTTGGATTAGTAATATTACATCTGATATTAAGTGAACTATTACCTCACTCGAGTAATCCTTAATTTTTTACAACCATAGTATATCATACAAATATTTAAGTTAATTACTTTTTATTCACAAAGGCATAGAACTGTAACATTCTATATGTATCTCAAATAGAGCTCAACTTAGAGCATCTTCAGAAATTACTTTTCCCACCTTAACTCAGGAAAATATATGTTTCCCCCCAAGCCTTTTCACTGGTTGGTCTGCTGGGGGAAAAAAAACCTTTTTAAAAATAGGAATTCTCAGCAAAGCTGTTAAGTAAAGGCAGCCTATAAATTAAACTTGAGCTCCATGAAAAATACAAAAAGCAACCAACAATAATTAGCAACTGCACACAAGCTTTGTAGTATCTGCTTTGGGTCTCATCTAATTGTATCTAATCCCACATCAGTAGGTTCCTAAGCTTTGCCTAATGAAATATTTTATCATAAGTCCATCAAAATTGACTGTTAGAGAGTTATTTTTTCTTTCTTATCCCTCTGAAGTGTTTTATTTTTTATCATTAAAAAAATGATATTTTACTTTGTTCTTCTTTGATATTTGTGGAAATAATGGCCATTAGCCAAACTAGACAATAGCAAGAACTAAGAACAAAGCTATGTACTCAGTAAATATCCTAAGTGATATATTGATTTATTGTAATCTTAATTATTCTGCATCTATTTGCTGTTTTTTCTTTCTGTGTTTTCCAGAGACTAAAACCTTTAGAAGAATATTTTGTATAGAAGAAATGGCTACATTAAAGTTTGACTAATTATGAAAATTACTAATGTTATTATTCTTCAATTTTAACATTTAAAAAATTTAACAACTTCAATTACATTTTATATTTTTAATATACATAATGGATTCTTGCATAGAGTAAGTAGACATACTATAGTCTAAAATAGGGAAAAATAATTTAGGAAGATCATAATGTAAGAAACTGGTTGTAGCCCAATTTCTAGATAGCAATCTTTAATCTTCTAATTATTTTTCTTTTAATTATTTCCAGAAGATTTACTATTATTTTGATATATGGAGACCACAACAGTAACTCAGAAAACAACTCAAAGGTTATAAAATATTCTTCTTTACTCCATAGTGAACATTCTAGTTATAGAAACAAAACAAAAAACCCCCACAATAAAACACAAATCACCATATTACTTTGCTATGCCAATAAATTTTAGAATACTGAGAATTAAGTTTTCAGAGGTATGATGATAATATGTCTGAATATCCAAAATTTAAAAATTTGATTATATAACAGATGGATTTCATTATTTTTAAAAATTGCAGATAAATTTGTTTTGTTTCTCCCAATGGAGATTTTTGAGTATTTAATTAAAGGCCTCATTGCCCCATCATTAAATTCAAAGAAGCATATCTAATGTGAACACTTAAATGTAATGTCACTCATTAGTCTTTAATGAAGAGAAACTTATTCTTTCTCTAAAGAACAGCTGTAAAAATAGTATCTGTCACCTACAAAATTATATATTCTGAAGATTATTAATGTGTATTTAATGACTTTCAAATATATCTTTGCAACAGTTACTATGCATGATTCTCTCTTTTTGACTTCATCTGCAAAAGAGGTTAACTTAAGTCGGAAAACCTGCCTTCAGGCTGAAGCACAAGCTGAATTTTCCCAGATACCTGTAACACATTGGGCATGGAGTCGTTTGGCTTTCTATACCATACATTCTGTTATTGATCCTATAACTTGATAGCAATTTTCATAATGTCTTAGTCATAAAAATCTCTCATTAGACAGCTGAAATTCATCTGGAATTATTTTTCTTAGAATCTAGTCAACAAGAAAATTGATTTTAATGTCTGTGCCATTTCCTGACTCTGTAAGATGCAACTCAGAATACTGTTTGGTGGATTGCAGTTGATTCACTCGTGTCTTATCACCATCATAATTGCTATTATAATCACCAACATCATCACACTCACCACTAACTCTGCCACTCTTGAAAAATGTATTTAGACCTATTGCATATTGAATTCTACATCCTATATATCTTACCACTGGGCCATGGTAGCCCTCCAAATTCTACTTCTTTTTTTTTTTTTTAACAAAGAAAATGTTAATTGGTTTTGCTGGTGCTTTCAGTAAAATATTTTGACAATTTTTTGTTTTTTGTTTTTGTTTGTTTTAAAGGGCCATCAATAATCCATACCTACCCAAATATTTATGCCTGGTGTTCTAAATTAAAAACATGGTTTTTTTGTTTTGTTTTGTTTTGAGTTGGAGTCTCACTCTGTCACCCAGACTGGAGTGCAGGGGCCGCTACTGGCCACCGCAGCCTCGACCTGCTGGGCTCCAGCGATCCTTCTGCCTCAACCTTCCAAGTAGCTGGAATTACAGGCGTGCGCTGTCATGCCCAGCTAATTTTTTGATTTATTGTAGAGATGAGGTCTCGCCAAGCTGCCCAGGTGGGTCTCGAACCTGTGGGCTCAGGCAATCCTCTCACCTCAGCCTCCCAAAGTGCTGGGATTACAGGCTGAGCTACCGAGCCCGGCTGGTTTTTTTTTTGAGTTGGAGTCTTACTCTGTCGCCCAGACTGGAGTGCAGTGGCACACTCCCGGCCACTGCAGCCTCAACCTGCCGGGCTCCAGTGATCCTTCTGCCTCAGCATTCCAAGTAGCTGGAACTACAGGCGCGCGCTGCCAGGCTGACTAATTTTTTGATTTATTGTAGAGATGAGGTCTTGCCAAGCTGCTCAGGTGGGTCTCGAACCCACGGGCTCAGGCAATCCATTCACCTCAGCCTCACAAAGTGCAGGATTGCAGGATGAGCCACCAAGCCCGGCTAAAACATGTATTTTTAATTGAACTTTTTAGGTTTTGTCTGTGAGATTTGTGTCAAATAGGTACAGCGAAGTTATGTTCTCAAGTATATATAACTTGAAACACAACCCATCATTAACAAAATTCAATATTAAGTGCCTCCTTAAAGTGCATCCAACATGCTTTAATTATAGAAACACCTAAAATATTTCAGCATAGGCACATTTGCATACTTAGTGGTTCCATGGTATAACTTCAAGAATGACAAAAATAACATTATTCAATTTACTTATTCATTCAACAAAATGTCTCTTGTGCCAGATATAGTGCTATATGCTAGAGGTATGATAGTATAGAGTGTCCTATTTATACAAATAAGGACATATATTTCACAAGTGTAATTATGTCTTTCTCCCTGCATTGTGAATATATTCTTTATACTCTAAATACTTCATTTTTTTATTTCTTACAACAGGAACATGAACTACAATAACATAAAGCAAGTGTTTTGGAACTACTAGGGTTCAAAACAATTTAGATCTTGTGTTGTTCATGGCTTTTATAATTCAACTACCTTTTATAATTCTAACACCTGGCACAAGCTACATGTGGGGATACACAAAGACACTGGCTGGTTGAATGAAAAAGTAAGACCAAATCTCTTTTTTTAAAAGCAGTTTGGGAGTTCAATGTTTTCTCGAAGGCACTTGAACACATACAATTGAAAAAACAAAAAAAGATAAAGCATGTTTTTAGCTACTCTGTTTAACTTAACTAATTTATTAAGTATTTATTTAAGTATGTACTTTATGAAAGGCTGATTGGTGTGTTAGGCTGCATAATTCTGGAAGTCTTTCCTCCAGCATCCCTCTCTGCCTAACTCCCCCTTTCCAGTTCCAACCTACCCATAGCAAACAACCTAGTGTCTGGAAAATATACCTTCTTCTATTAACTTCCCTAGATATATTTCCCTCTGTGCAATTGACTGATCCTTATTTTATTTCTCTTCTGTAGTTTGTTTTCATTTATATCAAAACAATTATATTATTTTATTGCATTTATTTGTTCACAAGCTTAATCTTTATAAAAGTTAGGTAATCTCATTATGTTGCTTCAAATATAGTTCTATTCAAAAAATAATCTTACACATAAAAATAATTAAAATTAATTCATGTCTATACTCAGTATCCTGTGGAAACGTCAAAAGGAATCTATAGGTTTTTTTAAATTGTAAAACCTATAGAAGTTTAAGAAATATTTTGCACCAATCTTTTCATACAGGATTAATAATATCAAATAACTATTTAGATAAAAAATAAAACAAGTAGGACATTGTAGGCTGCTAAAAATGATGGGAACACAGTTAAAATGATCATGGGGCCAAAAAATAGGAAGATGGTTTATAGGGAGAATACAGTGAGTTTGTACTGTTTGAAGACCAGAATCTGTACTACCACTTACAGCCAAGGCTCTTTGTTTGCAATGACAGAAATTTAATTCAAACTGACTTGGCTATGTTATGTGAAGTCTAGGGACAGTCTTTAGGCTTGGCTGGATCCAGATGCTCAAACAATGTTATCAAGAATTATGTGCTTGTTTCATACAGTAAGGCCTTTTCCCCTGTAGTAGCCCGTACAACTCAAGGCTTGCATTCAACCAGTTTAACAACCCCAGTAGACAGAAATCCTCTTTCTCAAAAGTTCCAGGAAAAGTTGCAAGATTGACTATTATTCCCCATCTTGGGACACCAAAATTGGGACTCTGACTGCCTAAATTTGGGTCACGTGCATATCCTAGAAGACAGGAATTTGACCAGCTCCTTCTGAACTGGAGGCCTTAGAGTAAAAGCAATGTGTAACCAAAGAACTGTCACCAAAGGAAGGGCAAGATGGAGGCTGGTCAAGAGAAATAACAAATGTGCACTACACCTCATGTGAAATAAGATATACTGTAGATGCATATTCTTGTTTTTACAAAGGTTTTCTTGCTAAAACACCAAATGAAGACCATAAAATAAGAAGATACATCATCAATCATCTGCAGAAACTTCACATCTCAAATTTTCAGAAATTCAGTTTCCCTTTAGTTACATTTCCTTATCAACAGTATGAGTTATATCTTTTGAAACTTTAGTTGCCCTGCTCTATTAACTTAAAAGATCCAATAATTCACGTGAAATGGTTTTTCTCTTTCTTTGTCCTTTTGTACTCTACATCTCTATATGCATATAGATCATAGATATAATGCATTCAATTCTTCTTAAAGTGCCCATTAAGGACAGTGAGTATATATGGTACAACTTCAAAGAGCTCAATGAATTTATTGAAATTTTCACTGGCCTAATTTGTTTTCCTTCACTTACTTCCTCTGTGCTCTTCCAAGAATGAATGCGAGTGCACATAGCATCTTTGCATGTGTCAACATTTCCCCTGACACCTCTTATTTGTGGAAATTGCTTTACATTTGTATGCATTTCCTCCACTACTGCTGCTCTCTTCCTTCATTTATTTCCAAGTACACTCCCTACCTGGGCTCTGCTCTGCAAACTTAGAGATATTCTTGGGTCTTCACCATTTGTAAATGAGCTCCAATTCAGCCCTACTTCTTCATAAGCACAACATTTTCTTTTACTTATCTCCACATTTATCAAACCTCTTTAGTGATAGTTTGCTTTCAGTGTCTCTGCCAACTCTAACCTTATGCATTTGCAAAAAAACTACCTTGCAGTCTGACTTTAGGCCCACTTATTCTGCTGAGGCTGCAGTCTTATTGGCATACTGATTACAAATAGTTCAAGCATAATACTTTCATCATAATGCTGTAACAATAATTATAACAATAACTAACATTAAAGAAACTCAGGTGCCAGGCAGCATGCTGACTTTTACAAAATTATCTCAAAATCTCATTTACTTTTCACAACATCCCTAAGAGGTAGGCCCTATTTTTTTTTTTTTTGAGTTGGAGTCTCACTCTGTCAACCAGACTGGAGTGCAGAGGCCACTCCCGGCCACCACAGCCTCGACCTGCTGGGCTCTGGCGATCCTTCCGCCTCAGCCTTCTGAGTAGCCGGAATTACGGGCGCTCTACCACGCCGGCTAATTTTTTTATTTATTGTAGAGATGAGGTCTCACCTGCCTGCGCGAGTCTCGAACCCGCGGGCTCAGGCAATTCACTCACCTCAGCCTCCCAAAGGCGGGGGATTACAGGCTGAGCCACCGAGCCCGGCGGTAGGCCCTATTTCTAATCTTCAGAGAAAATTAATGCTCAGAAGTTTGAAGTGAATTGCCCATGAGTGGCATAGCCAGTGTCAATCCTAGGTCTCTTTATGTGCTGAACTCACTGCCTATGTTTTTTTCACAAGCCTTTCTCTCTTAATATTCTCCTTCCAATCAGCTTTCTGATTCTACCATTTTTTAAAATTTATTTTTGTTTATTTTATTGATATGGGGTACAATTCATGATTACATAGATAAGGGATCATCATACAGGTAAAATTTGGGTCTCCCTTTGGTCCCCATTTCACCTGGTTTAAGATCAGATACCCTTGTTGATGTTATGTGCTTGCCTACCCGCCCCCCACCTCTGGCAGCATCCTGCCACTGCCAAATCATTTCTTATAGTATTATGATAAATGCTGAGGGTCTGCTTATGAGTGAGGACATGTGGTAATGTTTTTTGTTTCTGTGATAGATCACTGAATATGATAGACTCCAAATCCATCCAAATTGCTGCAAAGTCCATAATTGTTTCCTTTTATGACTGTGTAGTATATCAAGGAGAGGAGAACTTATTCAGTAAATGGTGCTGGAAAAACTGGCTGACTACATGCAGAAAATTGAAACAGGACCCCTACCTATCACCATATCCCAAAACCAAATCTAAATGGATCAAAGACCTAAACGTAACGCCTCAAACTATAAGAATCTTAGAAAATTAAGGAGAACCTTTATGGAAATTAGAATAGGTAACAGATTCCTGATCAAAACCCCAATGCCCATGCCATAAGAGATAAGATAGACAAGTGTATGCATCAAACTGAAAAGCCTCTGCAAAGCAAAAGAAACCATCAAAAGAGCAGAAAGAAAGCCCGCAGAGTGGGAAAAAATATTTGCCAACTGTATATCTAACAAAGGACTAATAACATCCAGGATCTACAAGGAACTCAAACATGCCAAAAGGAAAAAAACAAATAGTGGGCAAAAAAACATGAATAGACACTTCTCAGAAAAAGACATATGAGAATCCAACAGATACACACAAAAATGCTCAGCCTCACTAATCATCAAAGAAACGCAAATTAAAACCATACTGATATACCACCTAATGCCAGTTAGGGTGGCCATCATCAATAACTCAAAAAACAACAAATGCTGGAGAGAAAGCAGGGCAAAGGGTAAACTTCTACACTGTTTGCAGGAATGTAAACTAATACAATCTTTGTGAAAAACAGTCTGATGATTCCTAAAAGATCTAAAAATCAACCTTCCACACAACCCAGTAATCCCCTTTCTGGGTATATACCTGGAGGAACTCAAATCATTCTACGAAAAAAAGGAAAACAACCCTGGGCTTGCATGTTTATTGCAGCATTATTCACAATAAACAAAAACATAGAACCAACCATGCTGCCCATTGAAAGTGGACTGATCTACCTTTCTAAAGAAAATTAAAACTTGGAAATTATCACTTATAGCAAATCACCAAGTGTAATTTTTATTCTTTGTCCTGATCTGCCTGATTTTTAAATAGTAACACAATTTTGTATCCATTAGGGGAGACTAATAATCTCTGTTACATGTTTCTTTCCTTTTAGACCATAGCACTTGGAGTTCAGCGATCAATTCTTTTGTATATTCAGTCCCCCACACAGTGTCTTACACATAGAAATCTCTCAGTAAATGGCTGCTAAAGGAATAAAGTTAATGAAAACTTTTGATAGCATATCATACAGCATGGTAGGTTCTCAATACATGAGATTTGGATATTTGTAGGGATTTCTGGTCTCAGCACTAATTCTTCATTCACTCATCAGATACAGGTATGTGATGTGTGAGTCAATGCCTATTTTACATTGGAGGCAACTTATTTTTTTAAAAACTACTTTCAAAATACATTGTGCCTTTTTAAAAAGTGTTTAAGTTTGTATATAACACAGTTAAATTCCTTCCTCTGCAGATCAAAGCCTTACTTATTGATCTTCAACATTCTTGACTACCATTGGGTCCATTTTCACAGTACCACATTGATATATCCCGATAGAACTTACATACTTGCTGTATTAAAATTCACATTTGCTCAGGCATATAATTTTAAAAATCAGGAAGAAACAGAACCTTGAGTTGTGTGGTAAAACAATGGCTGAATCTCAAAGAGGTATTATTATACATGATTAGCTCATTTGTGTGCAGTTTAATTGAAGAGTAGGTCTTTATCCTAAATGTGCCATGTCCATCTTGGGGATAGCTCTCATTGCTGAGGTTAAAATAAGAGAAACCACTTTATGCATGCACTGTTGGATAAACAAGCACTGGTTTCTAAACTATTTCTTAACAATTTCGGTTTCCACATTCACCTTCTATGTTAGAACCATGACCCATTTACTACTTATTGACAAGTGTGTAGCCAGTGTGATACGGTTTGTCATTGCAATGGATCATCTAGCTTCCGAAATGTTTTGAATGAAGCAAAGTGTCTATATTCTCTTTATAAAGGGTTTCCATAAGCATTATACTTTTAAATTTCATGTTTAGCAGTTCTAGAAAAGATAAAAACTATTTTCTATCTAGTTAACTTAAATGTTTGTTTGTCATAATGTTGCTGTGGTACTCTGGTGTCCCCAAATGTAGATGAAACAGTATATAGATATTCTCAGTTGGCACCAGTTTTATGGATGTGTTACTCAGAAATCTAGACGTGCACATCACTCAAGCTACCAGCAAAATATTAGTGCACTGCAATATTTCGCAATGCAAAGACTCCTCCCAACTATGGAACTGAAATTATACTGGAAGGTTGAGCAACACAAATATTAAAATGAAACTCAGTAACAACAGTAGGCAACAGATTAAGTGTTGAGAAGTAATCAGGAAAGTAAATGTTGTTGGATTTCATAGGAGAAAGACCTAGCATTGAATATGTAGTGAGGCTTGAAGTACAGGTCCATCTATGATTAATAAAAAGGAGTAGAATGGGGCATAAGAAACAGTATAAACAAAGGAAAGAGATAGAAAAACACTAACTATTGGCTTTCACTGAGTATTAACTCTGTGTCAGGCACAGAACTGATTGTTTTTTATGTAAACTCATTCAAGAAGAAATTGGAGAAGTGAAAAAGTTTTAAACAGTCAGTAAGGTGAACCAGGTTTCTTCTCTTTCTGTTTTTTGTTTCTTAGTTTTGCTATTTTGTAATCTTCTATTATGCCAAGACCTTTCCTTGTCTGGACCTAAGATATTCATTTGACAATAAATGGTAAGCTCTGGAGAATCTTGAAGATTCCTCCTGCTCCAAAGTCTATGTGAAAATGTCAACATAGGAAAAGTGATTTAATATCAGAATGAAAATGGATTGAAAATTATTATTAGGCATTGGACCTTTAGAACAAAGATACTATGATCATTTAGTTGTTGAATACTATGTTCAAGGAATTTTGTCAAGTTATCACATTTTTATACATTTGAATTTTGTAAAAACTGAGGTCCTGACTAATACTTATTTCTGTCATTACTTAAGAGTAACCCATTCATATGCCTGTGAGGAACAGGCAGGTAAAGTAAACGAATAAATACAATTGCATAATGACTATGGCAATTTGGAGAACAAATATTCTGTCAGTCCAAGGAAGTCCCTTCCATTTCCTTCAAATTATTAGTGCTGGTGGAATGATACTGTGTCCTCTGCTTTGCAGTAATTAGGAGATAATTCCGAAGGATAAAAACAATAATCATGATTATGCTGTTCATATGTTCTAGGTCCAATTCTAGGTACTTTTCATATTATCAATCATATGATTCAATGCTGGAGATACATCTTTTGGTCCCATTTTAGATAAGTGGGATTTGAAGCTCAGAGAAGTACACTTATCTAAATTTTTTACTAACATTAAAAAAAGAAGAAAGAGATGTCAAGTTTCAAACTCAGGACAATCTGGCTGTAAAGTCCTTTCTGTCCCAATATCCAATGTAACCTGGTGAGACAACAAAGTAGTGAACAGACTAAATGAAGTATACGTTTGGCCATATTTCTCTTTCTGAATTAAATTCTTGAATTAAATCAGGCAGTATAGTGTCATGCCAAAAACAAATAAACAAAAAAAGGAAATGGAGATAATATAAAATATATCACATTAAATTCAGGCTTGGCAATAGGAATGAATAAAGCATAGTTCTGGGGCTCCTCAGATGAGATGACAGACTTCTGTAGGAGCTATGATATCCAGCCATTATTAAGATCTACCTCATCCACCTCCATATGGTTTTTCTTTTCTTTTCTTTTCTTTTCTTTTTTTGAGTCAGAGTCTCACTCTGTCGCCCAGACTGGAGTGCAGTGGCCGCTACCGGCCACCGCATCCTCGACCTGCTGGGCTCCGGCGATCCTTCCGCCTCAACCTTCCAAGGAGCTGGAACTACAGGTGCGCGCTACCACGCCCGGCTCATTTTTTTTTTAAATTTATTGTAGAGATGAGGTCTCGCCAAGTTGTTCTACTTGGGTGCAAACACTTATTTGCTGTTACTCTGGTGTTGTTCATGATAGTTTATGCTTTTCTATTTGGAACATAGTTGGGTCAGAGCAGCGTCTCGATCTCAAGTTGACCTTTTTGCTGGTATTTAGTACTGACTTCTCTCAATTATAATAGTTGCATATTCCTTAAACTTGATTTTATTTACTTGACTTCCTTGCCCACTTCCCATGCCAGCCCCGGTCATGGAAAACCCTCTCACCAAGTTAAGGTCTCTGTGGTATCTCTTCCATGACTTCTATAAGATGACTTCTATTCAATAGCTAGATGGTTCAAAGGGAATTCCAGTTCCAAGCCCTTTCCCAAGTATTTGACGTGATAAAATTTTTATTTTCAGCACATATTGGGGAACGGTCTCCAATGTGTATATGAAGTTAATTTATCATTAAAATACTGAGCTCTTTTTTTCTCATCCTCAGTATAGTTAAGAATTTTACAGAATCCAAACCAGCTCACCTGTTAAACATCTTCAGCAGTCTGTTGCTGAGAGCTGACGTTCAGGATTGTAACAGCTTTACAATTCAAGCAACTTTAATCAAGATTCTTACCTTGGCAGATGCCTGCTTTTTGCTTCAATTTCATACCAGGCTCTTCTGACAATTTTTTTGTTGAAATTGTTGCCCTTTATTTGATCCCCAATGATTTCTTGTTACTTGAGTTCCTTTAGATTAATATCTAACAGCTGTTTATCTATCATGTGAAATTCTTATTTAATTAAGACTTTACCCCTTTACATCATTTATTTTCAAACTTGAACTATGTTAACTTGTCCTATAGTTTGGAAAAAAGTTCCTTCTGTCATTTCTTATGCATGCTCTGAAATAAAGAGCTACTTAATGGACAATGATATCCCATAGCCCATAAATATTAATATGAATGCCATTAGAGTGGAATGCATTCATTTGTGAATGTTTTTAAAGAATATAAATGCTGATTTATTTCTGCATTAGAAGAGGTATTCTTAGCATTTGGAATCATTTTTGCTTAATTGGTATCAGCTATTCTCACATGAATAAATGAAACTAAAATTGCTAGCCCCCAGTGACACAAGAGAAACTGACTTCGGGCTCCTCTCTAAACCTTGTTACTGATTACTATACTCCCAGCTATCCAATTAATGAAAACTCTTTTGGTCAGCATAACATGGCTTTGATGTGGAATTCAAGACAGAATGCATGAAGCTTGTTTGTTCCAGAAAATATCTCATTAGTTATAATTAAGATATACAAAAAGGAGGTACTCAAATTCTATAGCTTATTGCTAACAAATACCATACCCATTCACAAATAAATATCAGTCAGTGGTTAAGTTAATTTGCCAGTTATTTTAGTGCAATTGGTATTTTATTGGAATTAGCAGTTTGGAGTTGATATGCTCCCTCCCACTGTAAGCTTCCATGGTGAAAATCAAATAAAAATAAATAAGAAATATTAAATATAACATTTTTAGAAAATATTTCATGGAAAGAGTATGTAATTATTTGACAAAAAATATTATTTGTGAAGCTTGAAACAAAGTAGAAAAAACTTAAAGCATTAAAATGCAAGGATTTTGGTTCAGGATTCAATGTGGCTATAGCACAAGGAAAGTAATCAATTTAGATCTTGAGGGCTGCCTCTTAAACACAATAGCAAACAATATTTTTTTAAAAAAGACGTTACCAAAATATCATTCATGCATTCAATAACAAAATTGAGAAAATTTTTTTGCCAGGCATGAGTTATCCATTTTGAAACTATGAAGAACTTTTGAGACATAGTTTCTTAACTTTGGATCTGGACTTTTTTGTGGAGTCTCTTTATGATTTTTTTTATGGAACCTCTTTATGATTTTTCATTTATTTCGGTATTCTGTCATTTGATACAAACATGTAGTGTACAAACTTTTAAATAGTCCACCAACAACAATTATTGCTAACTATTTGTCACGATAACTGAGCTGACATTTGATCACATGAAACCCTAGGAAAACAAATAAATGATTGTCTTGGCTTTTCCTATCTGAAGTATTATTGAGTAGGTACTAGTGCTGTACACACTATTTCTTATGTTAGCTCAGGTAGCTACTCTCTTATTAATACCTTCACTCTTTTTTCACAGATGTAGAAACTTGGTCTCAGATAAATTATACAACAAGTAGCAACTAAAAGGTAGTAGAGAGATGTTTTGAAGCTAAGCAATTTGTTTCTAGAGCTTAAGCTCTTAATACTACTCCATTAGAATTTTAGGTATTGAAAAACTGATTCATTTGAGTTGGATTCCTAATGTAAATTAATGGCTGTGTGTTCTCGCCAAAGAAGAGAAATGCAATCAATTAATTTAATATATCCTTTCATTTTTAAAGATTTCGCCAGGAGAAAATAGTTTCCAAGGCTAATCTCAGGTTACATGCAAAACCAATTTTTTTGTCCTTTTAAAAAAAGCTTCTGTTCTAGTATAAAGATCCTAGATTTTTCCAAAGTAGTTGTTACAGAATATTTACTTCTCACCAATGATTCCATATGGTTCCCTACATTTCCCAGTCTTTCTTGCATTTATGTTGGAGTCATAGATCTAGTTTTAGACATGAATACTGACAGAAAAATGACATATTTTACGTCTGGGCTGAGATAGCTTGTTCTTGTCTTTTTCCTGTGGTATCCTTATATTTCATTTCTAAAGGCAGAGGTTCAAGACATAGAAGGGCTGCTCAATATGCACTAAAATTAGAGTTTATGCAGAACTCTGACTGTATTTAATTACTAAGATTTGGGGATCATTGTTGCCGCACTATAGTCTAAGCTAACTAAACTAATACTAACATTTAAGTGACCATAAGGTAAAAAATTGAGATCTATCCATGTCTTTTTGGCCACCTTGGAGACACCCTTCCTTGGAAGGCAGAAGTTGTTTTGTGTGTTAACCATTAGTTGGATTCCCAGTGGCAGCCATTATCCAGTGCCAACTAACAGCATGAACAGCCCTCTGGTACCTCAGTACATTCAAATGTACTGAGGAGATGATGATGCATGTCTGATTTAAAAATGGGCTCATTGTTACTGTTAGCCTTCAGTTTGTAAATGGGCAGAAGTCACTCTGCTCAACCATAATGGAAGGGGTGTGTAAATTTTCGACGGTGGTCACCATTGTCCCTGTGTGTTGAGGCAAGTCATAAAAAGTTGCAATGGTCTTTGGCAGAATTCCAGGAAAATCATAGACATTTGTTCAGATTGTTTGGCAAAAATTGCTTTATGTCAAAATTTTACCATAAAAATGTCAAATGAAAGGCAAGGTATTATGCCATCATTTTTTCTTATTTTTTTCTTTACTTAAAAAAAATTCTCCCTTTAAATATGATATTTTAGATGTTATCACTTTCATGGATCTGGCATAAGTTAATATTTAAATAAAATGTTGAGCTATCTAATCTCCTGAGATGTACTCCATCTAAATCAAATGTGTAGGCACTTACAGAAGAGAGTTTAAAACATAGCACCTGGATTTTATGTTATAATCTGGGAATTTATTAGAAGAATCTGGGAAAGCTAAATTCCTTCCTCTTGTTTTTAAACATCAAAAAATACTCACAGAGACCATAAAGAAAAAAAAAAAATTAAAGATCTCAACTTAGAAGATTTCTGAAAATCTCAGATTTTCTGGCTACAAAAAAATCTCCCTTATATAAATAGTACATAAACTTAAAGGAAATATTAAATGCCAAATAATAATGGTATCAGTCAATCTAAGATCTACTATGCTGAGAATTTATTATTATGCCTTTCAAATTATCTCCAAATCCCACCTGCTTTCAGATCCTCAGAAGTTGGCTTTCTGTTTTGCTATGATTGCTCAGTAGAAAATAAACAGATGGGGCTGAAAAAAATCCAGAAATACAAATGGGGTAGAAACTGCCTCAGGCTTTTGAACAGCATCAAAGTAAGTTGTTTTTGTTTTTTTGTTTTTTGTTTTTTCTGTTTGACAGACAAATCTCTTGGAACACAAACCCCGATATGGTTTTTCTCTAAACCACCATTAAATATGTTTGCTTTGTTTTGTTTTTTTAAAATTCATACCTAATTTTAGGATTCATTTTTATAACTTCTGATGAGTGAATGATCAATGATTGGTATTTAAAAAGTATATTAAACTGGGACAAAAAAACAGGTAAGACATTAGGATATATGGATTCCTTTATTTCGTCGGTGAAGAACTTCAGAGGCACTAATCTCATTAATTGGACTGCTTTCAAATAAAGGCCATGTCCATTGACAGCTGACAAAGATAAATTGTGCCCAGGATAGATTTCAGTTTTTATGCATGTGCTTGCCCTTTATGTGTGGACATCCACATACCAGAATCTATGTTAAACATTTTTTTTTATTTCCAATAGGCTATTTTGTACCTGTTTTGCTTGTTTGAAGAACATTATCAAATAACTTTAAGTATAAGAATTTGAGGGGGGAATGGAAAATCATAGATGCTAAATCCTACAGCCTAAAAGAGGCTAGGAGTCCAGTTGTACAGGTTGTATCCTGAACAAGGCACTAGGCCAAAGGCATAAATAAGTACTAATATCCAACTAGAGTTCTGCTTCCCAGACCTCAAAGCTAGTGGTACTACATCAGTTTGGATTAGGAAGTTTTCAAGTTCTTCTCACTCCTAGCAGGAGTCAGGTGGACCACTAGGGGAAGGCATTTTGTTTTTATTTAACACAGAGGTACTGTGTGGTCCTTGCAGTGGCTTGGTCACTCTAAAAGAAGTAAGTGAAAACTCCTTTTGTGGTTCTCTTTTCTTCAAAGATTAACAGTCATGGTACCACTCTAGTTACTTCAGAAACACAGAAAGGCATGAGCAAGTGAGGTTAAATTAGATAATTCTGAAATGTCAGATTCACTATGACAGTCTATCAAAAATAGATGAATGAAGACTGACATGTTGACAAAATGATACAGCTACAGGAAACTTTATTATGGCCCTGAAAGGCAATGGAAAATAGCAGTTAAGGCCACAGGATCTGGATTTGACCAGTCTATGCTCAGAGCTTGGTTCTTTACAACTGCTAGCTGTGTGTATGTAACTGTTTACTGTATATTCTTTATGTCTTTCTTTCTTTATAGTTAAAATTAGATTTTAAAAAGTCTACCTCATAGAACAATTCTGTGAAAATTCATAATGTCATAACACATTTAGGTGACCCATGAAGGGGAATTTTTAATGTCAGCATCATCATCACCATGGTCATTATTGCAGGCCCGAGTCCTAAATCCCATATGGGACCTCTAATTCCCTTCAGAAGAAAGTTCTATTGCTCTTTGAGGGCAGGGCTGTGTATCTAGCTTCTATCATAAGATTTTGAATAGAGGGTATATTCAATGAACATGTTTTTAATAACTGAATGATGTTTTGAAGTAGGCATTAGAAAACTCAAGTTATCATCCTAGTGCTACATTTATATATTTAATATACACTTTAATCATGTGAATTTTAATAGCTCAAGTGAAGCAATATCTGGCTTGCTTATGTTATAATTTCATGTGACCTTCAAGTGAGACTATACTCTAAAGCGATTTGGAGACCATTCAGTGTTATGTAAATATAAAAGTATGTTTTCTTCTGTAAAGATGTACAAATATAAATACAAAAATAAAGAGTATATATAAAGTTTACTCTTCTATTCATAAAAAGAGTAGATATTAATCATTTTAAGCACATATGTGTGAGATGCAAAAGTACTAAAAGTTCAGATACATTACCTTATTTACTCTTACAATAACTCTCCAAGTTAGGTACAGATTCACCCTCATCTTACAAACTGAGGCTTAGAAAGACCGTGTAACTCTCTAAGGAAAAAGTGCCACTATATGATAGAGGAAAATTTGACTCCAGTTTTTTTGAGTCCAACATTTCTACCCTTAACTACCATTCAGTTGTAGACAGACAGGGAAAAAAAAAGAATACTATAGCAATCACAGTTAACTGGATAATTTCCCTATATGATTATTGCTAAATGAATTTCAAAAACAAATATCTTCTGAAATATATTTTAAAAATAAAAATGCCATTCAGAATGTGTCTATTTTTACTAGTTTTTCTTTGATATGGATTTATGGGCAATTTACCTGGGAGAAATATGAAATATACAGAGTGCTAAAAGGAGAAAAATATGATACCAATTCACAGAAAAGTCCTTCCAAGTTATGCTCTTTCAAGGAAATGGTCTCTTATCAATCCTTAGAATAGGTAAACTTTATAAAAATAGAGATAATTGTTCTAAGTCTTTCATTATCCAACCCATTAAAAAATAAGTATATTGATATAATTATTATTATAATTCTAGCATGGGTCACTAATATTTGTTTTTTCCTTAATCATAAAAGTTGTAAAGCAGACAATTTCAATATATCATCAGCTTATTGAAATGCAAAAGACTTTGCAATGACTGTCAAAGCATGGGTCATAATGTATGGACAACAGATCACCTAAGTCTATGTTTAAAATGTATCTTTTCAGACCTCACTCTTGGTGAATTTAATCAAATTAATACACTTGGGAATCTAGAAATCTACAGTTTTGACCCAATGAACACGTAATTCGAATGGAATCTTGAGTTTAAGAACTTCTTAGAGATAGAAGTTTTCCTTCCGAGACTAATCATCAGAATCAATCCCTTGTTTTTATAGATGGAGAAGCAAGCCTATGTTGGTTTAGTTACTTTCCAAATGTCACACAGTTCATTTTTCTGTTCACCTTTCTATGAGTCTTCCAGAATTATAATGGCAGTCATCATTTTAAAGATTCTAATAACTTTGTTCTACCCAACATGGAAAGATGAATCAGAGACTAGGTTTATTGTTCCAGGAAGATGAAAAGATTAGTAAATTTTTGTATTAGGATACAGCCACTCTGAGTCTTAACATGCTCCTACTCACTTCCTTCTCTGCCGTAATGGTCTGTCAGATTTAAATGGTAAACCAGAGATTGGTGGCCATTAGAACATTGCCTTTCTCAAAGACTTGTTTCTAAATGACATTTATGTCCAACATGCCGTGTTTGTAGATGACTATGAAAATATGCAAGTAGCCAGGCTCAGTGGCTCAGCCTGTAATCCCAGCACTTTGGGAGGCTGAGGTGAGTGGATTGCCTGAGCCCGCGGGTTCGAGACCCGCCTGCTCAGCGAGACCTCATCTCCACAATAAATCAAAAAATCAGCCGGGCATGGTAGCGCATGCCTGTAATTCTGGCTACTTGGAAGGCTGAGGCGGAAGGATCGCCGGAGCCCAGCAGGTCGAGGCTGCGGTGGCCAGGAGTGGCCACTGCAATCCAGTCTGGGCAACAGAGTGAGACTCCAACTCAAAAAAAAAAGAAAATATGCGAGTAAAATTGATCAGTTGCCTCCAACTCTAGTTGTCTTAAAGATTGATGTCAGCCTTTCCCAAATCTAAATAATATCACTTTCCCATTGATTGACTAACAGACCAAGAGGCACAGTGTTGTGAAATTTTGCCAAGTCACAATTCAATTACCTATCTGGTATAGAACTGGTATTGAACTGTTTTAGATATGCCCCTGAAGATTTGAGATTTGTTAGTTAGATTTATAAACACACCAGAATAAGAACAAACAAATCATTATTCTACCGGTAGAAAAATAAAGGTGAAAAAGAAGGATCCTTAGAAATCACCTGACAAATTTCTTAATTTTATAAAGAAGGAAATGACCCTGAAAAGTCAAATAATATATCCAGAGTCATGTGGCAATATAATGACAGATCTGGAACAATAATTATAATATCAACTTAAATTCAGAGGTGATTCTAAATATTTTATATTCCAATTGTTTATTAAAATTCATCATTCCATCAACAATCAGGAAAGAAAATTTCAGAGTAGTTAAGTCACTTTGCTTAAAATCGCATCTCATGTGCAGAGAAACTGAGAGCTGAACTGTTGCAGCAGAACCATGGTGGTTAGGCCCAGGTCTAACTTTTCCCTACCATGCTGCTCTCACATCCTCAATTTCCAGTGTACCGGTTTAGTGCCCCTTCTTCAAACTCTTGATGTTTAATTGATTTTGTATCCAAAATCTGGGTTCATCAAGGCTTCAGGAAACACTTTATTGCTGAGCTGCTAGTTGTCAACAAATGAAAAATATAAGATAGGTTTAAAAGTCAGTTGAAGAGAGTTCTGCACTCCCAAATGTCACTGCTGTCATTTAGATGATTAGCCAACGTGCAGCATAACTGAAAGTTTGGGACCAACTTGATGCATTACTTCTCTCAGAAATAGAAGGGGGAAATGAGATCAAGATGTCTCCTAAATAGTTGTTTTTATAGCAAAGGTATTTGATAATGATATAAATGGAGATGAGTGAACACACTCATACAGAGAGAGATAGACAAATTGATAGAGATAGAGAAGCATGCACACTAGGTAAAAGAAAGAGAAGGATGGGGGTGGTGACTCACACCTTTAATTCTAGCACTTTGAGAGGCTAAGGTGAGAGGATAGTTTGAGCCCAGGGGCTCAAAACCAACCTAGGCAACATAGCAAGACCTCCTCTCTACAAAAGTTAAAAAAAAAAAAAAAATTAGCCAGGCATGGTGCCTGTTGTCCCAGCTACTGGGGAGGCTGAGATGGAAGGATACCTGACCCAGGGAGTAAAGTCTGTGGTGAGCTGTGATTGTGTCACTGCCCTCCAGCCTGGGTGACAGAATAACATCTCAAATCAAAAAAAAAAAAAGAAAAAGAAAAAGAAATAAAGACAGAAGAAGAAAAGGAAAGAAAGAAAGAAAGAAAGAAAGAAAGAAAGAAAGAAAGAAAGAAAGAAAGAAAAGGAAAGGAAGAGAAGTCCAGATCAGAGTAAGAAACCAGTGCAAGTGCTGAGAAAAGCACCTGTATGCTTGCAATGGAGACTACAAGGGAAATGTACATCCTTGTACAAAAGGACAGCTGCAGTGCATCTGCTGCTTTTGTAGAAGCAATAGCAGTCAAGAGGAGACTAAAATACAAAGAGGATCTGCTGCAAGCTGCCTGTCCAAAAAAAAAAAAAAAACCAACAAACAAAATAAACAATCCTGTGACTGACACACCTGTATAGAAAAAATTATATCAGCAGTAGATGCTAAAGGAAACCACTGAGGCACTGCCTAGTGAGTGCAGGTGAGGTTCAGGTATGAATTTTCTACTGGTTAGAATATTTGTTACTGTTATTAGTAATTTATTTCTTAATATTGTTATTATTCAACATGTTTTAAATGTTAAAAATATTTTGAAGCCGGGCTCGGTGGCTCAGCCTGTAATCCTGCGCCTATGGGAGGCTGAGGTGAGTGGATTGCCTGAGCCCGCGGATTCGAGACCCGCCTGGGCAGCGAGACCTCATCTTTACAATAAATCAAAAAATCAGCCGGGCGTGGTAGCGCATGCCTGTAATTCCGGCTACTCGGAAGGCTGAGGCGGAAGGATCGCCGGAGCCCAGCAGGTCGAGGCTGCGGTGGCCGGGAGCGGCCACTGCACTCCAGTCTGGGCGACAGAGTGAGACTCCAGCTCAAAAAAATAAAAATAAAAATATTTTGGACCTCAAGACAGTTACAACACTTGCAAAGATTTTTTTTCTTTTTTCTTTTTTAAAGATGTGGGGTACAATTCAGGATTAGGTATATAAATGGTCATTGTACGGGTAAAGTTCAGGCCTCACTTTGGCTCCACTTCACCCGATTTGAGATCAGGTACCTTTATTGTTGAAGTGTGCCCCCCTTTCCTCCTCTGGCAGTTTTCCACTACTGCCAATCCCTTTTTTATAATAGTATGATAATTTTTCAGTGTATGCTTATGAGTGAGAACATGTGGTACTCCGTACTTTGTTTCTATGATAGACCACTGAGTATTACAGACTCTAAATGCATGCAAGTTGCTGCAAAGTTCATAATTTTGTCTTCTTCATGACCGCATAATATTCCATATATGTGCCACATTTTTTTTTTTATCCAGTTCACTTTCAATTGGCAACACAATTGATTCCATGTTTTTGCTATTGTGAATAATGCTACAGTAAACATGCATGTGCAGGTATTTATTTCATAGAGTGATTTGAGTTTCCCCAGGTATATTTCCAGAAAGGGGAATGCTGGGTCTTATGGAAGGTGGATTTTTAGATCTTTCAGGAATCGCCAAGCTGTTTTCCACAGTGATTGTATTAGTTACACTCCCTCCAACAGTGTAGAAGTGTTCCTTTTCCCCACATCCTCTCCAGTATTTGTTGTTTTTTGTGTTATTGATGATGGCCAACCTGACTGGAGTTAGATGGTATCTCAGTGTAGTTTTAATTTTCATTTCTTTGATGATTGGTGAGGTCGAGCATTTTTCATGCTTCTGTTGGCTGCTCATGTGTCCTCTTTTGTGAAGTGTCTATTCATATCTTATGTCCCCTAATTAATAGGGCTGTTTTGTTTTGTTTTGTTTTTGCTTTTTGACACATTTGAGTTCCTTGTAGATCACAGGTATTAGACCTTTGCCAGATATACAATTAGTGCATATTTTTTTCCCAGTCTGTGGGCTGTCTCTCCATTCTCTTGATTGTTTCTTTGGCTTTACAGAAGGTTTCGGTTGGATGAAGTCCCACTTGTCTATCTTATCTCTTATGGCATGAATTTTTGGAGTTTTGATCAGAAATTGGTTGCCAGTCCAAATTCCTTAAGGATGTCTCCTGCATTTTCTAATGTTCTTATAGTTTGAGGTTTTACATTTAGGTTTTTAATCCATTCAGAGTTTTTTGGTGTGTATGATGATAGGTAGAGGTCTTGTTTTTTTATTTTTATTTTTTGTGGGGTACAATTCAGGGTTAGGTATACAAATGTTCATTATACAGGTACCCTTGTTGATGAGGTGTGCCCCATCCTGTTTCCCACTACTGCCAATCCCTTTCTTATGGTATTATTATAATTGTTCACGGTCCAGTGGTGACTGAGAACATGTGGCACTTGGTTTTTTTTCTTTGATAGATCACTCAGTATTACAGATTCTGGTCCATCCAAGTTGCTGTGAAGTTTAAAATTTTGTCCTTTATGGATGTGTAATATTCCATCATGTATACGTACCACATTTTTTTTTAATCCAGTCTTCTTTCAATGGGAAGCACGGTTGGTTCCATGTTTTTGCTATTGTGAATAATGCTACAATAAACATGCATGAGCAGGTATCTTTTTTGTAGAATGATTTGAGTTCCTCCAGGTATATTGCAGTTGGGGGATTGTATGGGAAGTCAATTTTTAGATCTTTTAGGAATCACCACACTGTTTTCCACAGAGGTTGTACTAGTTTACACTCCCACCAACTGTGTAACAGTGTTCCTTTCCCCATCCTCTCCAGCATCAGTTATTTTTTGAGTTACGGTTGATGGCCATCCTGACTGGAGTTATGTGGTATCTCAGTGTGGTTTTAATTTGCATCTCTTTGATGACTAGTGAGGCTGAACATTTTTTCATGTACATGTTGGTTGCTCTTATGTCTTTTTTTGAAGTGTCTATTCATATCTTTTGCTCATTTTTTTTTTTTTTAATTTTGAGTTGGAGTCTCACTCTGCCACCCAGACTGGAGTGCAGTGGCCACTTCTGGCCACCGCAGTCTCAACCTGATGGGCTCTGGCGATCCTTCCGCCTCAGCCTTCCAAGTAGCCGGAATTACAGGCATGTGCTACCACGCCCGGCTGATTTTTTGATTTATTGTAGAGATAAGGTCTTGCTGCCCAGGTGGGTCTCGAACCCACGTGCTCAGGCCATTCACTCACCTCAGCCTCCCAAAGGTGCGGGATTACAGGCTGAGGCACCCAGCCCGGCTTTTTTGCTCACTTTGTAATGTTTTTTTTTCCCCCCGGCATGTTTGTGTTCCTTGTAGATCCTAGTTGTTAAACTTTTATCAGATATACAGTTGGCAAATATTTTTTTCCCAGTCTGTTGACTGTTTCCCCCCTTTCTTGATGGTTTCTTTGGCTTTGCAGAAGCTTTTCAGTTTGACGAAGTCCCACTTTTCTATCTTCTCTCTTATGGCGTGGGCACTTGGGGTTTTGATCAGGAATTGGTTGCCAGTTTCAATTTCCATAAGGGTGTCTCCTGCATTTTCTAAGGTTCTTATAGTTTAAGGTTTTGCATTTAGGTCTTCGGTTCATTTAGAGATGATTTTTTGTGCATGGTAATAGGTAGGGGTCTTGTTTTAATCTTCTGCATGTGGTCAGCCAATTTTCCCAGCACCATTTGCTGAATAGGTTCTCCTCTCCCCAGTTAGTAGAGGCTTTATCGAAGATGAATTGGTTGAAAAATTGAGGTTTTGTTTCTGGAACCTCTATCCTGTTCCATGGGTCTCTGAGACTGTTCTTGTATCAACACCAGGCTGTTTTGATTACTGTAGCCTTATAATAAACTTTAAAGTCTGGAAGTGTGATACCTCCCACTTTGTTTCTTTCGCTGAGGATTGTTTAGGCTATTTGTAGTCATTTATGTTTCCATATGAATTCCTGTATTGTTATTTCCAGGTCTGAGAAGAATGATGTTGGTAATTTAATGGGTATTGCATTAAATCTGTAAATGTCCTTGGGTAGGATAGATATCTTAACAATGTTGATTCTTCCAATCCATAAGCATGGAATATTTTTTCATTTGTTTGTATCATCTTTCATCTCTTTGAGCAGTGTTTTGTAGTTTTTGTTATAAAGGTCTTTCACTTCTCTGGTTAAAAAGATGCCAAGATATTTCATTTTTTTGTTGTTGTTGCTATTGTGAGTAGTATTATGCTTTTTATTTGGTTCTCTGTCTGTTTTTTGTTGATGTATAAGAATGTGACTGTCTTTTGCACATTAATTTTGTACCTCGAGACTTTGCCAAAGTTCGTTATCAGTGCAAGATGGCTTTTTGACAGATTCTCCTGGATTTTTAAGGTATAGAATTATATAGTCAGTAAGAGGGATAGATTGACTTCCTGTTTTCCTATTTGCATATCCCTGATTCCCGTCTCTTGTTTGATCACTCTAGCTAGGACTTCCAACACTATGTTGAACAGGAGGGGTGAAAGTGGGCAGCCTTGTCTTATTCCAGTTTTCAGGAGAAATGCTTCCAATTTCTGTCTATGTTGACTGTGGGTTTATCATAGATGGCTGTAACTATTTTGAGGTATGTTTCTCTCTATGCCTAGGTGTTCAAGGGTTTTTATCAAGAAGCGATGCTGGATTTTATCAAAAATTTTTTCTGCATATAATGATATAATAGTGTGACTCTATTTTAATATTTTTGATGTATTTAATCACATTTATAGTCTTGCAGTTGTTAAATCAGACCTGCATCCCAGAGATGAAGCTTACCACGTCGTGGTGGATGATTCTTCAGATGTGTTGTTGGGTCTGATTTACCAGAATCTTGTTGAGAATTTTTGCATCTCTGTTCATCAGAAATATTGGCCTGTAGTTCTCTTTCTTAGTTGGATCTTTACCAGCTTTCAGTATCAGTGTGATTTAGCTTCATAAAATGAGTTGAAAATAGTTCTGTTTTCTTGATTCCTTGGAATACTTTCAATATAATTGGCATCACCTCTTCCTTAAATGTTTTGTAGAACTCCACTAGAAAGCCATCTGGTCCAGGACATTTTTTGTTTTTTGTTTTTTTGGTAGATAGTTTTTCTATCACTGAGTTGATTTCCTGGGTTGTTATTGGTCTACTTAATGTCTCAATTTCTTCTTGTTTCAACTCTGGGAGGTTGTGTGATGTCAGAAAGTCCTCCATTTCATTTAGGTTATTGAGTTTGTTTCATATATGTGTGCATAGTAATCTCTGATTTTTTTTTTTTTTTTTGTATATCTTCAGGGTCCATTGTGATTTCAGATTTTCCATTTCTGATTGTGTTTATTTGGGCTTTTTCTCTTTTATTCTTGGTCAGTCTCTCTAGGGTTCAGTTAATCTTGTTTATCCTTTCAAAGAACCAGCTTTCTGTTTCATTGATTTTTTTCTATATTTTTGTCTTCTATGTCCCATATTTGGGCTTTCACTTTGGTAATCTGGATTCTTTTGCTGAAGTTAGGGTTTTGGTGGTCTTGTCTTTCCAACTTCCTTAGGTGATTTGTTAGGCTGTTATCTTGTGATCTTTCCATTTTCTTGATGTGTGTTCATAAAGAAATGAATTCCTCTCTCAATTCTGTTTTCATGGCATCCCCGAGGTTTTGGTAAGATGTATCTTTATTTTCATTTGTTTCCAGAAGTCTAATTTCTGCTTTGATTTCTGCGTTGACTCAGGAGTTGTTCAGCATCTTGCTGTTTAGTGTCTATGTTTTTGCTGGTTTGAGGGGAGCTTTGTTGGTGTGATATTTTATTCCACTGTTGTCTGAGAAGGTGCATGGCAGTATTTTGATATTACGGAATTGGTTTATGCTTGATTTATGGCTAAGGATATGGTTGATCTTGGGGTACATTCCATGTGATGATGAGTAGGATGTATATTCCACAGTTGTTGGGTGGAGTGTTCTGTAGGTATCTCTTAAGTACTTTTGGTTAAGCATCAAGTTGAGGTTCCAGATCTACTTGTTGATTTTTTTTTGTCTTGATTATCTATCTAGGTTTGTTAGTAAGGTATTTAAATCCCCAGCTGTGATAGTCTTAGAGTCAGTATCTTTTTTTAGTTTATCTAGAAGCTGCTTTATAAAAGTTGGTGCTCCTATGTTGTGTGCATATATGTTAAGGATCAATATTTCTTGCTGATTGATTGAACATTTTGTCATTATGTAGTGACCTTCTGTATCTTTTAAAATTTTGATAGCTTAAACAATGCATTTTCTCAGATTAAGGTTGTAACTCCTGCTTTCTTTTGTGTTTGTGTTCTATTCACTTAAAAATTTGTTTTTCATCCTCTGCTTTGAGTCTGTTAATGTCTGTTATGGTGAGATGAATCTCCTGAAGACAGCATATTATTGTGTAATTTTTTAATCCAGTTTTTCATTCTGTGTCTTTTCAGAAGTACACTTAGTCCATTCATGTTCAGGCTAATTATTAAGATTTGAGAGTTAATCCTTGTCATGAGGTTCTTAATGAGTTTGCTGTTGTTTGTTTGCTTATTTGTTGGTTTTCTTTTGATTTGGGAGTTGATATGTGTGTGTTTTCAATCTTTTTCCTACATTCTTTGGAAGAGCATGGTCGTTCTTTATTCTTTTCTTCTGTGCTTAATACATTCTCAAGTGTCTCTTGAAGAGCTGCTCTGGAGGGAGCATAATCACTTAGGGATTAAATGTCTGAGATGGATTTTAATTCTCCATCGTTGATGGTGCTTAGCTTAGCTGGGTAGGACATTCCTGGCTGGAATTGTTTATCTTTGAGAACTTTGAAGATTAGATTCCAGTCTCTTCTAGTCTGTAGTGTTTCTGTAGATAAGTCTGTTGCTATTCTAGTTAGTCTTCCCTGGTAGACAGTCTAACCTTTCTCTGTCACTGTCTTTATGATTTTTCCATATATACCTACTTTGTGTAAGTAAATGCTGTATCTAGGAGTTGCTCTTTTCATTTGATGCCTTGCAGGGATTTCTGAATCTCTTGTGTTTGAATGGTCAAGTTTCTAATAAAATTAGGGAAGTTTTCTTGGATAATCTCATAGAATTCTTGTTCCAGGGTGGTCTCTGTCTCTCTATCTGCCTCAGGAATGCCAATTAGGCATAGATGCAGTCTCTTGATATCATTGCACAACTCTTGGAGGCTTTGTCTCATACTTTTAAGCTTCTTTTCTATGTTTTTAACAGTTTGGGGTTAGTTCTGTATTTTGATCCTCAAACTCGAGGGATTTTTCTTCTTCTTGGTTAATACTATTTTCCATGATTGTCAGTCTGTTATTTATTTTGTGTACTGTATTCTTTATTGTATTCATCTCAGTTTTCAACTCCTTCTTTCTTTCCCCTTGTCTCTCCTCACTTTTATTCATTCTCTCTATTAATATCTTGATATTTGGATTTGTGGTTTGAGACCAGTCATTCCAAGGGCTCTTCATTGTTTGAGTTTTGAAGTCTGTATTCTCAGGTGCTGTCTTCTCAGGGATCTGGATGGTACCCTTCCTTTGGTTCTTCTTCATTTGTGATGGTTTTCCTTCTCCTTTCTCCCCCCTCTTTAATTCCATTGAATAGTGATGGGGTGATAGCTTTCACTTCTGTTTTCTCAATTCCCTATTCTTCCTTATGTAGATCCAATGAATTTGTCAATTTTGAAGCCAGACTGGAGTTGGCAGGCTGTGTTGTCCCAACTCATCTGCTATTGCTGCTGCTGCTGCTGCTGTCAGGTCTTCCACTTGGATCAGACATATCCATGCCTTGTCTGGTGTGGGGGTGTGGGCATCTGTCTCTTTATGTCAACTCCTGAAGTATCTATCCTCTCTGGCCCAGTGATGGTTGATCCCAGAGGGGTGTGGAGATCATCTTTGGGTCTCAAGTTGGAGGTTAATCAGAGTTGGGTGAGCCCAAGTAGATGTCTACCCATTTAGGACAGAGAAAATAGTGGCAGTAAGTATCTCCTTTCTGGCAGCAGCTGCACAGATTCAGTAGTAGAATCTCATATTGGATACCTGTTATGGTTAAAACAAAACTGTGTATGTAAAGACCTGACATTCTTCTCTAAAGTTGTCTGGCAGCCATGTGAAAGTGACCAGTGAAGAGAGGTTTTTCTCAAAAGATGAATAAAGTACAAGTGAAGGGACTGAGATGCAAAAAGGCATGGAAGCAGGAAATCAAGATGAAAGCAATTTGGCAATAGAAAATGACACATGAAAGGAACTTCAAAGAGATAAGACTGCAGGTAGGGACAGTGTCATGGAAGCCTGTGGGTGTGGGAGAGGAGCAGATTGTGTTCTATTCACTGAAGTGTGGGCAAGTTATTGACTGTTTTCACGCAGAGTGTTAGTAGGCATGAGTCATCAAATTACCCATCAACTGCCAATCTAAATTAGTGATAATAAAGAGATAGATATAAAGTTTTATGAGCACTAAAATCAGACAGAAATTTGAAAACATTTTCTCTGTCATGCATGGTAATAGGACCATATAGCTTTAAAATTTTTTTGAAGGAAATGTCCAAAGTTATATTGCTCAAAAATGAATATATTCCACCTTCTGGAAGGCTTATCATTACCATTCACCTTCTCTCTTTCTTTTAACTCTACATCAACTACTTTTTCAGCAACCAATGTTACTTTACTATTCCATCTTTCACTTCAAAACCTCTTTTTCTATGCTTCTTTAACTAGCAGGAATACATAATGGCACAGGGAGTAGAAGACAGGCAGTGGTGGTGTGCATTTTGTTTTAGGATGAAGAGCTGGTAGTAGGAAGGGAATAAGAAAGGAATGGCCAGAGAGTAGGGAATCTGATTAAGCTTTAGTTTTTCTTTCACTCTTCTAACAAAACAAAAATTAAGCACATCTTCAAATTAACAAGGAATAAACTTACTTCATGCTTACCACATGGTCAGGTAACAGCAGATATATCCTCCTCAGGAAAGCACAGCTGTATTAGATAAGTAATAACTAGATATCTACTATTCAACTAATGGATCTTTAAAACCAGTATGGCTTCAATTTGAAAGGAAAATTAGCAAAAGTCATGTGTGGTGAAACAAAAAGAATCTACCACCCATTTTTAAATAAAACAGGATGAGATAAACAACTTCCCACTCAAAGGTAAATACAGTATAAAAAGGAAAAACATAGAAGTTAAGAAAAGAATCTGTGCAATTAAATAAAGTTAGGTTCGTATTCATAATGTAGAGAAAAGTATATTTTAAAAACATTTCACAGAGAAAATAAAATATTTAAAAAATTAACTTTATGTTCTAAATAGATTTCAAAGAAGAATTAAGTAACAAAAATAAGAGATTATAGGTGACATGAAGTCACAATTTAGAGATATACTTTCCTGGGTGAAATAAGAAATATTACAAGAAAACTAAAGATACAATAGCAAGATTATTGGCAGTCAGGAGTTGAATGGACATTGCAGAAATTGTAATCATTGGGAAAAGATTGTGAGATGCTTTTCTAGGACAGATGAAAAGGAAAATCTGAAAATAACAGTGGAAAATTTGTAAATTGCCAGGATTGAAAATGGAGATTCAACTTTCAGATAATGAATGCTCCTAATCAATTCAAATAAATTGAAATAGGATTCAAAGATCCAAGGAAAAAATGCTTTCTTTAACTTTATTTTCTTTCTGATTAAAAACCATCATTAAATATTAAAGTTGGTTTTTGTTGTATGTTGTTTTTTGTTTCTGCTTTTCTTTAACTTGGATTGGTACTGATGCAGAGAGTAAGATTAGGGCACCAAATAAAAATCTGAAAAATGGTCCCCAAAATAAAATTGGTTATGTGATAAAAATTACATTCCAAGTCAGTAAAAAGAATATTAATTATTGCTACAACTGGTTGTTTATAAAAAGTTCAATTTATAGGCTTATATAGTATCTTAGTCCATTTTGACTGCTATAACAAAAATGCAATCAACTGGGAGACTTACAAAAAACAGAAAATTATTTCTTATTGTTTCTGGAATCCAGAAAATCCTAAATCAAATTACTAGCAGATTTGGTACATGCTAAAGACCTACTCCCTGGTCCATAGCCATCTTTTAGCTGTAGCTTCATAGGGCAGAAGAGGCAAAGGAACTCTCCAGAGGCACTTTTATAAGGGAATTAATCTTATTCATGAGGACTTCACCATCATGATCTAATTACTTCCCAAAGACTCCACCTCCAAATACCATCACATTGGATATTAGAATTTAGCAATTAAATTGAGAGGAGGAATAACACAAATATTCAGTCTATAGCACATAATATCACATATAAAAATATATAACAGATGGATTTAAAAGTTTACTTTTACAAAATGAAACTATATATGAACTAACTAAAAATATAAGTGAATACTTCTATCATAACATAAGTTAAAGGCATATTCAGACACAAAATCAATGAAAGATATTACAAACAAAAAATGATTAGATTTGACTACCCGGTTATCAAACCATCTCTCTTTCCCTTGGACATAAACATTTTTTGAAAAAATCATCAATATTTTCAGGTTTTACTGCCTTCATATTTTCTCATTAAGACATTAAAACTTGACTTCCACCTCAATAAATTTAATATAACTTCTCTTGCTAAGGTCACCAATAACAAATACTCTACTGGTAATCAGGGAAAAATACCACAGTCTTCTTTTATAGTCTCTTGTAATACTTGGCACTCTTTACAATTCCGTCTTGCTAAAAACTTTTATCGGTTTTGAAGACCTGAATTAACTTTTTTTCCTGCCACTTAGAGCCTTAACTAGCACATATACAATTAAAAAAAAAAAGAAAGAAAACAAAAAGTGTGATCATGCCCTGCTAAGGCACACAGCATAGTGGTTGGGGGACCTCAAGCCTTGTTCATCCCTTTGGTCAAAGATCGCTTATACAAGACTCAACCTGCTCAATTGTATATGATGGCACTCTACCTGTATCTTTTTCATTCATTCTCTCTTCTCTTTGTATACATTTAACTAAACTACTTGATGATACAGTTATGCAATTTAATAGTCATAGTATATGAATGAAAGATTTTTCTCCAATTTTTAGACTTAAGCTATATGCAGAGTATTAAAGACTTAATTGTCGTTATAAAACATAATTTAGATCAAAGAAGCCTTGAAAACATGAAAATGAACACCATAATATAACTAACAAAAGTTAAAAGTAAAGCAGATAAGTGTACTAATTTACTTATGTTTCATAGAGAGAAGTCACTAGCTATTGTGTGAAAGATTCTTACATCTAAAACAGAAAGGTATAACTATATTATACTGACTTTTAATGATAACCACCAGAAGAATAATAAAACAAAACTGGAAACAGCAGTTGCTTTGGGGGAGTAAAACTGGGGGTGGAAGGGAGAAGTGACATTTTTACTTTTTCTTCTGTGCTGTTTGATATTTTTACATTTTCTTCATCATGTATTATTTCTTCAATAAAACAAATAAGTGCATAGATCTAGTGCTGATATTTATTAAGAAATGGAAAGAAAAGAAAGGAGGTTGGATCAGCTGAACTTTAAGTCCTCTTTTATCTGTAGAGTCTGATTTTGTCATCAGAAATGCAGTTATAAAGATAAATCTTGGAGCAGTGTGGTTGGATGAATTTCAGTGGAGAGAGATGGAAGTGCAGAAGCCAATTACTAGGTTATTATAGTAAGGAAGGTAGGAAAGTAATGAGGATCTGAACTGGTGTGTAGGCAGCAGGAATAGAGAGAAGGTTAAAGATGCAGAGCCTTTGTGGAAGTAGAATATGCGCAATTTAGAAATTGATTGGATGGATGAACAGGGTTAGAAAGAAGGAGGTATTAAATTGACTACAAAGTTTCAAGTCACGGTAATTATAAGTCTAGAATTAGCTGAAATAAGGGAGTTAGAAGTAGAGGGATTATTCCAATGGCTAAGCCAAGCTGAGTGAGGAAAGATTGTTATTATGAGAAGAGCCTTAATCATTAGTGGATGGAGATTGAGACGATCATAGTGGTGGTCAAAATGAATTCAGACAGGTATCTGTTGAAACGATTGACTCCTGCCTAGGGAGGGTTTGAGATCATTTCTGAATGGGTAGAAACTTATTTGTAGCTTGATACAGTCTGAGCTGAACACACACACACACACACACACACACACACACACACACACACACACACACACTCAAACTAAAACAAAACAAAAAATTGTTTCTATTAGAGGAAACAAAATTATATTGAATATTGAGACATTTCTCCTGTATTATTCTTTGGGACTGACCTTACAAGCATAGTATAAAAAGTAAATAATAATAGTCTCTAACTGGAAAATCTCTGCAAGACACTGCATAATTTCTATAGCATGTCTTCTAGTATTAGAAACATGGATCTAGCTGGGCTTGGTGGCTCAGCCTGTAATCCCGCACCTTTGGGAGGCTGAGGTGAGTGGATTGCCTGAGCCCGCGGGTTCGAGACCCGCCTGGGCAGCAAGACCTCATCTCTACAATAAATCAAAAAATCAGCCGGGCGTGGTAGCGTGCACCTGTTATTCCGGCTACTTGGAAGGCTGAGGCAGAAGGATCACCAGAGCCCAGCAGGTCGAGGCTGCGGTGGCCGGGAGCGGCCACTGCACTGCAGTCTGGGCAACAGAGTGAGACTCCAACTCAAAAAAAAAAAAAAGAAATATGGATCTATAGCATGACTTCGTATCATAAATATACTCCATAAGCAAATAGATGATTTTAAATATTATACAATATCTGTAAGGGTTATCTTTTCTTACTCTTCCTAACTCACGAAAATTGCAGGAAGGTCTGATTATCCTAATTTCATGGCAGTGAATTAGACTATCTCCTGGGAATATGAATTCAGAGCCATCTACTTTATTTGAATTTTTAAAAAAATATTTACATCTGCTTCTCTCTATGGAACAGATTCAATAATTTTTAAAATATATCATTAAAATTGTAGCTAATGCAAAACAAGGAAATGGGGCAAGATAATGCCAGCTGCTATTATAAGCAAAAACTGAAATCTCAATGCAATAACAAAATCAAAGTTTATTTCTCTTTCAAGGGAAGGTCATTTGGAGCAGAACTGGAACCTACTCCACACAGTTATTCAAGGATCTACGCTTCCAGGGCTTGATCATCTTCTACATATTCTCTGCAAGGTTTTCCAGAGTGTTGACTTCCCTATCAGCAGACAGGGGACAAGAAAAATGGGATTCCACAAGAAGTTTTCATGAGCCAGGCTTGGAAGTCATAAACATCACTTTTGCTTGCATTCCACTGGCATCAACTCAGTCATATGGCCACAACGAACTCTAACGGATGCCCAAGGGAAAATAAAATGAACCTCATTTGGTAAATAGCTAGCCAGTTTTTGTCAGAGTTTTCTCTGCTGATCATCAAATACCTGGTTTATTCTTCATCTCACACATAGAATTCATCCATCTCCTTCCCGAGTCTCATCTAGTCTTCACAAGTAGCTTAATTTCTGAGATCTCTGGGTGAAGCACACATAGTTCTGTAAGAACCTGGTATGGCTTCTTATAGATTAGCCAATCATGCCTTTGAAAGGGCAAAGTATCTGCAGCAGCTTTAGCACACATGAGCGCGCGCGCACACACACACACATGCACACAACCACAGTATTACAAGGAGAAGCAGCAACAAGGTATTCTCAATACAGTCTATTTAATAAAGGGGAAGACACATGGCACATGGCATTCACTGGTCCATAGAATTATAAAATCCTGGTGGACACTTCTGTCCTGGTAGTGGTGCCAGTGTCTTAATTAGATCTTGATTTTGCTTTCTTGGAGCCAGGGGGATTGTCATTGTTTTCTTTAACCTCTGATTCTGCCTCTAGTTGTTTTTTTTTCATACTTTTGTTATGCTTGGCCATATCTAAAGTGGATGATGTGAAAGGAGCTCTTTTCAGAGGCTGCTCACTTCCACCAGGTGCTTTCTGCCCCTCATAAGGTTCAAGAAGTCAAATTTTTCTTTTTTTTTTTTTTTGTCTAGACTTGTGGGAATTTTGAAAATGCAATACCTTCAGAACCTTAGTAGGCAGGTGATTTATCTGCTTTCAGTCAATTACACGTTTTGACAGCTAAATAAAGCTTTTCTGAGACATAAGTTTTCAAGAGTACGTCATTTTTGTTGTTTGTTTCTTCTCTAATAAACCTCTGTCTTGCAAATAAAAGGTAGCTGTCTTGAGGCCCTCTAGTTTTACTGCAAAGCTCCATCCCCACTGGACTCTAAACAGACATTTTTCACTCAGAGGCTTTTTAAAGTCTTATTTCCTGTTTTGCATCTAGAAGCTTCAACTTTTCCAAATCTTGAAGGATCTCAAATTTATGTACACATTTATTTTCTATTATTCTCTTTGTAAAGCAGCTAATTGTTGTTCAGTCTAATGTCCATATTCTAATACCATGTTTTGTTCAACTAGTGACAACCAATACTCACCAATATTACTCTTCATTAGCCCTTTTTCTTATATCGTCAAAGAGTTTGTATATATGTTTTCTGCCTTGTATCTTATCACAGGCAAACAAACGTTTTGCCTCTAATAAAATGTTTTGGCTGTTAATTAACATAGTAGTTACTGTAATTGATACACTTTGAAGCCTTGATGACTTCTTACAGTAGAAGTTCATTTCTTTCTCACGTCGGGTATAAGGGGTAGGAGAGTGGGGTTGAAAGAGGTTCTGCTTTCCTCAATATATGCATCCCAAGATGACCCAACTCTCAATAATTAGCAGGCAATTTGGGAAAGGAAGAGATCAAAGTGTACAATCATTACTTTCACCTACATTTCACTGATTAGAATTAGTTATATGAACTCAACTACCTTTAAGAAAGACCATAGAATATGGATTAAATGTGTACTCAGTAGAAAGGGAAAATAGAAAAAAGATATAGCTTCAGTTACTGATACTAAACAATTACTTTGATAGAGCATCCATATGGGGTCTGAGCATCCCAACTGCCAGAGTAAAAATTAAGCACGTTAATAAGACAAGGCATACAGTTTCTTAAGGGAAGAGGATTTTCTAGAAATAAATCCTCCCTCTCAAAAAAAAAGAACTTTCTTCCTAGTATGGAAACTTGATGTAACAGACAATGCATTTGACAAGACCCTTAAAAACAAAATAATAGTGTTTTTCATATATTTCATGTGACATTAAGTAGTAATCCGAGAAAAGTTTTTCCCTCATTAGTAGGAGTCAAGATTCCCATTTTAACGAGGATGTACGGTATTTTATGGTGGCTCTGTCAGTTAAAGAATAGCCTTGTCCCTTAATTGTTCTTTTCTAATCTCTTCTCTAAACAGAATGAAATTCTCTAATGCTTTTTACTTGAAACCAAAAACAAATTATTTTCCTTGAGCCTCATTTGGAGTGATTTATAATGGGCACCATTCTGAAATCAATAATTTCCAGCTATGCCATTAATAGCTCTGTTATTAATAACATAAAGAAACACTATTTCCTAACCCTGACTCCAACCGTTAGGTAAGAAGTCACAGGTGTTCACAAACTGCAGCTGAAGATGCAAAGCAGGTAAAGGATCATCGTAGCATAAAAAAAGAACTTATATATTGGAATCACAGAACTATAGGCTTGAAACTGAGCTCTGTCTCAAGAGAGTTGTGTAATTTGGGCAACCTACTTCACTATTGTCAGAACCAGTCTTCTCATTCACAAAATGGTGCTATCAACAATAGCACTGTCCTCATGGACTGTAAGAACCCAATGAGTTCATGCATGTAAACATCTTGGCACAACGTTTGATAAAAAAAGAAGAGCACTCAGTAAGAGCAAACTACATCATTATTTTTAATGATTAATTATTGTATAAAACATAAGAATGACTAGAAGAGTGATTGAAAAATTGTGTCTACTCAACAAATGTCAAACCCTTTGATGCCGTTCCTTCTCTCAGCTGGCCATGAGCATAGTTCACAGAACATGGAGGAAGATTGTGCTTTATGTCAACTAATCTTATCAACAGTAAAAATAAAATAAGTTCCCAGAATTACAGAATTTTTTTTTTCAGAATTCTATGCTGCTTTAGGAGATTTAGTACAGCAAAACCAGCAGTTGGTCAGACACAGTCACTCACACCTATAATTCCAACACTTTAAGAGGTTGAGGAAAGAAGATCACGAGGCTAGGATTTTTTAGACCAGCCTGGGCAGCAGGGCCAGATCCCCACCTCTACAAAAAATAAAAGTAAGAAATTAGCTTGGTAAGTGCCTGTAGTGTCAGGTACTTTGGAGGCTGAAGCAGGAGGATTGCTTGAGCCTAGGAGTTTGAGGCTTCAGTGGGTTATGACTGGGCCACTGCACTCCAGTCTAGGTGACGGAGCAAGATCCTGTCTGTAAAAACAAACAAACAAAAAGCAGCATTCTTTGTCTGAGATACAATTTTATTTGCCCATGGCTACCTGCAAGACTAACATACTCATAGTCGATTTTTTTCCTATCAAAGTCTGTTGGATTGATCCCACTGTTCTTGCAGTTCTTTGAAAAGTCATAAATAAGATTATAAATGTGTCAAGCAAACAGTTGCCATATGCAGCACCCAATTATTAAGCCATATGTTATGTTTCAATTTTATATTACATATTTGGGTTATGGCTATGAATGATTTATCTATTGTTCTATTTTATAATTTTAATTATATTAATATATTTATTATTGATTTATTTTGCTATTTTATTTACATGAACCATTCTTACCCACTTCCTTTTTTTAAATTTTTGATTTTGAAGATGTAGGGTACAATACAGGGTTAGGCATACAAATGTGCATCATGCAGGTACCCTTGTTGATGACGTGTGCCTCCCTTTCCACAGCAGATTTCCACTACTGCCAATCCTGCCCCCACCCTAGCAGTTTCCCACTACTAAAATCCTTTTCTTATAATAGTATGATAATAATTCAAGGTCCGCTTATGAGTGAGAACATGCGACACTCAGCTCTCTGTTTCTATGATAGTTCACTCAGCATTATAGACTCTAAGTCCATTCAAGTTGCTGTGCAGTTCATAATTTTGTCTTTCTTTGTGACTGTGTAATATTCCATTGTGTATATGTACAACATTTAAAAAAATCCAACCTCTTTCAATGGGCAGCACAGTTGGTTCCATACTTACCCACTAATATGTGCTTCCCAGAAGCGCAGTAAAGAAAAAATTTTTATCAAGCTGGCAAGAACTGTTAGATTTCTAACTTCTACATAAAAGTACAAAAAATGGCTGTTCTTTCTTAATTTATTTGATATTTTAACATACATCCAAGGTAGAAATTTATGTTTTCCTTCTACTTCATACAATATATATGTGTTTATCCAAAATATCCAAAGTTTATGTTTAAAATTTTATTGTTTTTCTATTTCAAATAATTTTTGCTACAAAAGTATCTGAGTAATTTAAATATTAATCTCCCAAATTTATGAAATAAAACAATAAGAATTTTTTACGATGTGAAAGAAGAATCTAAATGAAGTGATTCCTGTTTCATCATATGAAAAGTTCATTTAGCTGATGAAAAATTATTTGAAAACATTGTTATGGGTCTATTGTGATTCACTGATATGTGGTAATAAATTATCAAAATATTAATAAAGATTATAGGTAGGATAAAGATTCTAAAATCAAACAGAGGTGGATGAAAACGAAGTCTCACTACTAAATAGCTGGGTGACCTATCTAGGTAATTTACCTAATATGTCTGAGCTTCAGTTTTTTCACTTACAAAAAAGAGTTCATCACGTCATCTATGGTAAATATGCTGCCTATTTTCTAATATCTATGAGCTCGCCCACAATTTCTGCACCCTGTGTTTGGTAAGGCCATGGGACAGTTATGACAATGAGCTCTTCTGGGTCACCTCTGGGTTAAAGTATTTAAGAGCAGGTGGAAACTCTCCAGATCTTTCTATCTAAATTTAAAGACCTGGGAAGTACATATTGACGTGATGGCATCATACAATTGAAGCAGACAATCTCTGAGTCACACAGCATGGCAGAGTTTCTCTGAAGGTTCTCTTGATTCTATACCAAAATTTGTCGTATTAAGACACTGAGATTTGGGGGTTTTTATGTTGATGCAACATAGAAATAAGTGATTACGTAGGTTGGCTTGAGAATTAAATAACATAATGATATGAAGAAGTGTCACAACGTCTAACACATAGTATGAATTCAATAAATAATGCTGGGTGGTGGTGGTAGTAGTAGTAGTAGTAGTAGTAGTAATAGTAGTAGTAGTAGAAGTCATCATTGCACAATCAGTCCTACAATGACCCTTTGAAGTAATCAGAAGAAGATATTACCATCACACTTTATAAGAAGTGAAACTGAGGCTTATTCCTTTTAAGGGGCTTACCTGTAAGCAGGTGATAGGATAAAGTTCAAAGACAGTGACTCTTTCCTGAGCAGTGCTTTTCTCACTACCACTATGGCAACAGTCAGAGTTTTCTATATCATTATCACAGTGTACTAGAAATTAACTTTCAGCATGTCTGGCTTTAACTGTCTTCCAACAAATAATAACACATGCTCATATTGACTATCTCAGCAGACCAAAATATCTGAGCATAGAAAATACTTAACATAGGAAATAGCCCTTTTGTGGTATTTCAAAGAGGCATCCAATTAATAAAATAGTTAATATTCTTGTATAGTACAAGATTTGTCTCAGCCATATTCCCCATCCAAAGACTTATTTAAAAAGTATTTTGTGTTTAGTTCCAAAAGTAGTCTTGGAGAATAGACAACATGCTTACTGGATTCTTTTTTTTCCCCACTCACAATAACCTGATAACTCAGAAAACTTTTTCTTGGAGTACTTCTTCTTAAATAGCATGTCTGGGTCAGAACAATTACACTGCTTAATTGCAAATGAAGAGCCTTTTAGGCATCTGATATGAATTTTGCGAAATAAGTATTTGCTAGGTGGATGAGGTTCAAATATGCTGAAGCTGCAGACTGCATTGTTCCAGGCTGTTATTTTTGGTCCACTGAATAACAGCTGCTGCATATGGTAGTTGTTGAGTTTTCTGCTAAAGATCCACTTACTGGCACAAATAGTAAATGTTTGCATGTGCTATTTTGATACATCTCCTGTGAGGCTCCATTTCCACATTTAAATATGGATCACATATGGTGAATCAAAATAACTTTTTGTATGTAAAGCATATGTCCAATGAGTAAACCAAAGAGACACAGTCTATGGCACTGTCATGTTCCATATGTCTTCTGTATGGGTTAAAATTTAATGAAAAGCAATGTAACCAGAAACATATAAGAAAATATTCAGTTTCTTAGTTATAACACTAGTGATAGGCAACAATGAGAATAAACACAAATGAAGTACAATAAGTGCTATTGTTCAAAATGTACTTAATGAAAAGAGAATAAAAAACTTTAACACAAAGGTAATAAGGTTAAAATATATAATTAAAATACCATAATAAATATATATATTTGAATTATTAACAACTATAAAATTCAGAAACACAATTTTAACTTGATTTTGTAAAAAATAAAATAGTTAAGATATATAAGTATCTAATGGTTGTTGGACAGCATGTCAGTAGATGCTTTAGATATGAATTCGTTATTCAGGAAACTTACATTCTGGTAGGGTCAATATGACATACAGACAAATAATTATAGGCACATACTACACAATGGCAGAGATACTTTCTGAGAAACGTGTCCTTAGGCAATTTCGTTGTTGTGTAAACATCACAGATTGTACTGACACAAATCTAGATGGTACAGCCTGCTACACACCTAGGGTATATGGTATAGTCTGTTGTTCCTATAATACAAACCTGTACAGCTTGTGACTGTACTAAATATTGTCAGCATAATGGTAACTATTTGTGCATCTAAACATAGAAAAGGCACAGTATGAACATGAGATAAAAGATAAAAAATGGTACATATGTTTAGAATACTTAACATAAATAGAACTTGCAGGACTGGAAGTTGCTTTTGGTGAGTCAGTGAGTAAGTCGTGAGTTAATGTGAAGGCTAGGACATTACTGTACACTACTATAGACTTTATGAACATTGTACAGACTACACTAAATTTATAGCAATTATACTTTTCCTTTCTTTAATAATAAATGAAATTAGCTTATTGTAACATTTTTGCTTTATAATTTTTTTAAATTGTTGACTCTTTTATAATAATACTTTGCTTATGACACTTTTGTACAACTGTACATAAATATTTTCTTTCTTTATATCTTTATTTAATAATTTTAAAAATTTTTATACTGTATTTTTTTAACTTTTAAACATTTTTGTTAAAAACTAAGATATAGACACGCATTAGCTTAGGCCTATACACACAGGGTCAAGGTTATCAATATCACTATCTCCTAACTCCACAAGTTGTACTGTTGGAAGGACTTCAGAGTCAAAAACATGCATGGAACTATCATCTCTTCTGACAACAGTTCCTTCTTCTGGAATAACTCCTGAAGGATTAGCTTGAGGCTGTTTTAGAGTTACCCTTTTTTAATAAGTGGAAGGCATACACTGTAAAATAATGATAAAAATATAGTATAGTAAATGAATAGTAACATAGTTGCTTATTATCAAGTATTACATACTGTACATAATTATATGTGCTGTACTTTTATAGAATGAGTAGTACAGTAAGTTTGTTTACACCAGCATCACCACAAATACATGAGTACTGCATTGCTCTGTGATGTTCGAACAGCTATGACATTACTAGGTACAAGGAATTTTTCAGCTCCTTTGTAATCTTATGGGACCACTATGGTATATGAGGTACTTCCATTTATTTATCTATCCATCTATCTATCTATTTATTTATTTTAGAATTGTGGGGTACATGCAAGGATTTGCTACATAAGTAAGTTGTGAGAAGGTGAAGTTTGGGGTTCTAGTGAGCCCTCTTTCCCCCAGTAGTGGGCCTATTACTCAGCGGGTGGTTGTGTGCCCCTTATGCCACTCCCTCACTCCTTTCTTTAGCAGGCTCCAGCATCTGTTGTTCTTACCTCCATGTTGTTGCTGTTATGAATACAGCTACAGGAAGATGTACATACATGCAGGTTCCTTTTAGTACAGTGATTTATATTCCTCCAGATACATTCCCAGAAGTGAAATTGCTGGGACAAAGGGCAGCTAAATTTTTGGTTATCTGAGTAAATGCCACACTGCTTTCCACAAAGGTGGAAACAGTTTGCATTCCCTTCAATGGTGTAGAAGTATTCTGTTTGCTCCGCAGCCTCACCAAGACCTGTTGTTTTTTGACTTTTTAATAATAGCCATTCCGACCAGTGTGAGGTGATATCGCACTGCAGTTTTGATTTGCATTTCTCTGATGCTAGTGGAACTGAGCATTTTTGCATATGTTTGTTGGCTGCTTGTACATCTTCCTTTGAGAGGTGTCTGTTTATGCCCTTTGCCCACTTTTTAATGTGGTTGTTTACTTTTTTTCTATTAATTTTTTTATGTTCCTTTTAGATCCTGGATGTCAGACCTCTGCCTGATGCACAGTTTGCAAGTATTTTTTCACCATTCTGTGGGTTGTCTTTTTACTCTCTTAATGATTTATCTTGTTGTGCAAAAACTTTTCAGCTTGATAAGGTTCCACCAGTCAATTTTAGATTTTGCTGCATTTGGTTTTGAGGACGTGGTCATAAGTTATCTGCCTACACTGATGTTCAGAAGTGTGTTTCATAAGATTTCTTCTCAAATTCTGATAGTTTAAGGTTTCATTTCAGCCTTTGATCTATTTTGAGTTAATTTTTGTATATATTTGTATTTGTTAATACATATCTATCTTTGAATTAATGTTTGTATATGTTAATTTTGTATATGGCCATAAGTAAATATTCAATTTCATTCTTCTGTCTGTGGGTAGCCATTTATCCAGACCATTTTCTAAATATGGTTTCCGTTCCCCATTTTTTTTTGGCCTTGTTAGTTGAGGGTCAGTAGTATTTTGAATAGGAGAGGTGAGATTGGGTATTCTTGTTTAGTTCCAATTCTTATGGTAACAACTTCCAACTTCTTTCCATTGTTGATGCTGGCTTCAGGATTCTGAGGAATGTACCCAAGGTGTTTGGGGGATTTTTATCAACAAGGAATGTTGGATTTTTTTTTTTTTTTGAGTTGGAATCTCACTCTGTCACCCAGACTGGAGTGCAGTGGCCGCTACCGGCCACCACAGCCTCTACCTGCTGGGCTCTGGTGATTCTTCCGCCTCAGCCTTCCAAGTAGCTGGAACTACAGACACGTGCCACCATACCCGGCTAATTTTTGACTTATTGTAGAGATGAGGTCCCACCAAGTTGCCCAGGTGGCTCTTAAGTCTATGGGCTCAGGCAATTCACTCACTTCGGTCTCCCAAAGCACAGGATTACAGGCTGAGCCACCGAGCCTGGCTGGAATGTTGGATTTTTTTAATGCTTTTTCTGCATCCATTGAGATAATCATGTGGTTCTTGGTTTTATACCTGTTTATGTGGTAGATTTCATTTACTGATTTGGGTATGTTGTATCAGTTTTCCATGCCAGGAATAAAACCCACTTGATCATGATAGATCATCCTGGAAATGTGCTACTTTATGTGATTTGCTAGTATCTTTCTGAGAATTTTTATTTATGTTTATCAGAGAAATTGGCCTAGATTTTCTTTCCTTGTTGGGTTTGCTATCTTTGGGTATCAGGATGATACTTCATAGTATGAGCTAAGGAGAATGTCCTCCTTCTCAATTTCCTGTAAGATTTTCTATAGGATTGATATCAGCGCTCCTTGATGTCTTGTACAATTCAGCTGAGAAATCATCAGGAACAGGGTTTTTTTCTTTTTTGGCATGAGGGCTTCTTATTATTGAGTCAAATTCTTACATTGTTATTAGATTGTTTAGGATTTCATTTTTTTTCTGTTTCAATCTTGGATGATGCCAGGAATTCTTCCATTTCCTCTAGATTTTCCAGTTGTCTTGCATACAGATAGTCATAGTAATCTCTAAAACCTTTTTGTATTTATTTAGGATAAATTGCAGCATTGCCCGCTTCACTTCTAATTGTGTGTATTCAAATTATCTCTCTCTCTTCCTCTCTCTTTCTCCTGCTCGCTCTCTCCAGGAGTCTGTCAATTTTATTTATCCTTTCAAAGAACCATCTTTTCATATTGTTTATCCTTTGTATGATTCTTTTGGTCTCTGTTTCATCTAACTGAGACTTTATTTTGATGATTTTCATTTATCTACTAATTCTGGAATTGCTTTGCTCTTTTCATTCCAGTTGCCTTATGTGTGACAATAAACTATTTACCTGTTTTGTAGATATGTGTGTGTAATGCTTTAAACTTTCCTCTCAGTTTTCCTGTTTTCATGGCAAATCCAGAGGTTTTGGTGTGGTGTTTCTTTGTTTTTATTTGTTTCTAGTTATCTTTTTAGTTCTGCCTTGATTTCTGTGTTACCCAAAAGTCATTTGGAAGCATGTTGTTTAATTTCCATGTATTTGTGTATTTTGGAGTTCCTGTTGGTGATGATATTTATATTTATTCCACTGTGGTCTGTGAAGATGTTTAGCATGATTCTGAACTTTTAAAACATGTATGGACTTGATTTATGTCCAGGTATATGGTTGATCTTGAAGTATGTTCCATGAGTAGATGAGAAGAATGTATATTCTCTGATTGTTGAGTCAAGTGTTCTGTAGATGTCTATTAGGTCCAATTGATTAAGAGTTGAGTTAAGGTTTCAGATTTTCTTGTTAGATTTTTGCCTCAATTATCTGTGTAAGGCTGTTTGTGGAATATTGAAGTCTCTGACTATGATTGTAGGGCTGTCTATGTCCTCTCTTAGTTTAAATAGCAATTATTTTATAAATCTGAGCACTCCCATGTCGGGTACATATATATTTAAGATGGATATCTGTGGCTGGGGATTGGACCTTTTATAATTATGCAGTGTCCTTTTAAACTTTTTTTTTGAGTTGGAGTCTCACACTCTGTCATCCAAACTGGAGTGCAGTGGCCCCTCCTGGTCACTGCAGCCTCGACCTGCTGGGATCCGGCAATCCTTCCACCTCAGCCTTCCAAGTAGCTGGAACTACAGGCCTGCACTACCACGCCCGGCTAATTTTTTGATTTATTATAGAGATGAGGTCTCGCTAAGTTGCCCAGGCAGATCTTGAACCCTAGGTCTCAGGCAATCCACTTACCTCAGCCTCCCAAAGTGCTGAGATTACAGGCTGAGCCACCGAGTCCAGCTTCCTTTTTAACTTTTATTAGTTTAAACTTTGTTTTGTCTGATATAAGAATAGCTACATTTGACTGGGTTTGATGGCTCATGCCTATAAACCCAGGAGTTTAGAAGGCTAAGATGGGTGAATTTCTTGAGGCCAGGAGTTCAAGACCAGCCTGGGCAACATAGTGAGATCTTATCTCTACAAAAATTAGCAAGACATAGTGGTGCATATCTGTAGTTCCAGCTACTGAGGAGGCTAATATAAGACAATTTCCTGAGCCCAGGAGATTAAGGTTGTGGTGAGCTATCATACCACTGCACTCTGTTCTGGGTGAAAGAGTAAGATAGATAGATAGATAGATAGATAGATAGATAGATAGATAGATAGATAGATAGATAGATAGATAAAGGAAAAAAGAGATGCTGCTGCTCTTTTTTGTTTTCCATTTGCCTGGAAGATGTTTCTCCAACCCTTTATCTTGTGCCTCTGTGTATCATTTGCTGCAAGTGAGATGAGTTTCCTGAAGGCAGAGAAAGATAAGCCATATTTCTTTATCCATTTTCCCACTCTTTGCATTTTGAGTGGCATATTCAGTTCATTTCCATTTAAGTTAATTATTGATATGTATGGGTTTGTTCCTGTCATATTACTATTAAGATGCTGCTTTGTTTTTTAGGTTTTGTAGTTTATTTGAATGATCTATGTTTATTTGTATAAACTCTGTGCTTGCTTGTGCTTTTTCTTTTTTTTTTTTTTTTAATAATTAATCAGTATTTTTATTATAGTTTTGTGGGGTACAGTTAAGGGTTAGGTGTACAATTACGTTTCATTCAGACACCCTGTTGATAAGAGGTGTTTTCCCAGCCCCAGACAGATATTTGCTACTGTTAATCCCCTCCCCCTCCCCCCCATAGTTTCCCAGTACCGTCAGACATTTTCTTATAGTATTACATTGGATGTTCAAGGTCCATTATATGAGTGAGACATGTGATATTCTGATCTTTGTTTCTGCGTGAGGTCACTCAATATTATAGACTC
>NW_007091290.1:0-430 GCF_000164805.1 Carlito syrichta
AGGCTGAGGTGAGTGGATTGCCTGAGCCTGTGGGTTTGAGACCCGCCTGGACAACTTGGCAAGACCTCATCTCTACAATAAATTAAAAAAATTAGCTGGGTGTGGTAGTGTGCGCCTGTAGTTCCAGCTTCTTAGAAGGCTGAGGAGGAAGGATCGCCAGAGCCCAGCAGGTTGAGGCTGCGGTGGCCAGGAGCGGCCACTGCACTCCAGTCTGGGTGACAGAGTGAGACTCCAACTCAAAAAAATATATATATTGGTAAAAAGCTGGGCTAGGTGGCTCAGCCTGTAATCCCGTGCCTTTGGGAGGCTGAGGTGAGTGGATTGCCTGAGCCCGCGGGTTCGAGACCCGCCTGGGCAGCGAGATCTCATCTCTACAATAAATCAAAAAATCAGCCGGGCATGGTAGCGCATGCCTGTAATTCCGGCTACT
>NW_007091291.1:0-355 GCF_000164805.1 Carlito syrichta
ATTTTTTATTTATTGTAGAGACGAGGTCTTGCCAAGTTGCCCAGGTGGGTCTCGAACTCGTGGGCTCAGACAATCCACTCGCCTCGGCCTCCCAAAGTGCTGGGATTACAGGCTGAGTCACTGAGCCCGGCCCATTCTCGATTTTTTTTTAGAAGCAACTCTCAGTCGGGCTCGGTGGATCAGCCTGTAATCCCGCGCCTTTGGGAGGCTGAGGTGAGTGGATCGCCTGAGCCCGCGGGTTCGAGACCCGCCTGGGCAGCAAGACCTCATCTCTACAATAAATTTAAAAAAATCAGCTGGGCGTGGTAGCGCATGCCTGTAATTCCGGCTACTTGGAAGGCTGAGGCGGAAGGAT
>NW_007091292.1:0-664 GCF_000164805.1 Carlito syrichta
CATCATTCATATTATACTCTTTGTTCTAAACCTTGATTAATACAAAAAACTTTTCTAAGTTAACTCTAGGTTCAATCCAAGTTCACTGACTCCTAATATTTTTAACGACTAATCATATCAACTTAACACTATACTATAATCTATAAGTTTACTTAAATGACTTAGCTGTTAGTTATACTATTATCCTATTATGATTTAACGTAATGCCTTATACCTCAGTTAAAACTTATTCTTAAAATACCAAACTTTACTATAATTCATATGAGTTTCATGTCTAAACTTTAATTTTTATATAATCTAATGATTGACCTTTAATACTATGCTATATCTTATTAAGCTAATACCTCATCATTAATCCTTTTATAAATAGTATAATAACTATTATATTTGAGCAATGTAGCAAAAGGAAACAAAACAGCAAGCATAAATTTACACAACTATGAGTGTATGTGTATATATTTTATCCTAACAAGTCTACTCTAAAAATCAAATAGTAGCTGTCACACTCTTGAACAAGGAAATGCATGGTCGCCATGATGGCTGAGTGCTGAAGCAGACAGAGTTTTGGTAATTAACAAAACAAAAGAAAACGTTCTACCTGGTTAGGGGCAGGGCGACAAAACTATCATGGTAATTTAGTTTCTAATCTTAGCCTTAGGGGAAA
>NW_007091293.1:0-330 GCF_000164805.1 Carlito syrichta
GGCTCAGGCAATCCACTCACCTCAGCCTCCCAAAGGCACAGGATTACAGGCTGAGCCACTGAGCCTGGCTTAGGCAGTTCTTCATAACTAAATGAAGCCGGGCTAGGTGGCTCAGCCTGTGATCCCACGCTTTGGGAGGCTGAGGTGAGTGGATTGCCTGAGCCCATGGGTTCGAGCCTCGCCTGGGCAACTTGGCAAGACCTCTTCTCTACAATAAATCAAAAAATTTGCCGGGCGTGGTAGCACACACCTGTGTTCCGGCTACTTGGAAGGCTGAGGTGGAAGGATCGCCGGAGCCCAGCAGGTCGAGGCTGCGGTGGCCGGGAGCAG
>NW_007091294.1:0-651 GCF_000164805.1 Carlito syrichta
AAATACATCAACAGATGTCAAAACAAACACCACATGATTATATCATTAGATGCAGAAAAAACTTTTGATAAAATTCAGCACCCCTTCCTGATAAAAACCCTCAAACATCTAGGCATACGTGGAACACACCTCATAATAGTAAAAGCCATCTACGAGAAACCCACAGCCAGCATTCTCCTAAATGGACAAAAATTGGAACCATTTCCCCTGAAAACTGGAACAAGAAAAGGATGCCCACTCTCACCCCTCCTGTTCAATATAATATTGGAAGTCCTGGCTAGAGCAATCAGAGAAGAGAAGGCAATCAGGGGTATCAAATAGGAAAAGAGGAAGTCAAGTTATCTCTCTTTGCAGATGACATGATTATGTACCTTGAAAACCCTAGAGAATCTGTCAAAAACCTCCTTACACTGATAAAGTACTTTGGCAATTCTCGGGTATAAAACAAATGTGCAAAAGACAATCGTATTTCTTTACACCAATAATAAACAAACAGAAACCCAAATAAAAGGCACAATTCCATCCACAATAGCCACCAAAAAAATGAAATAGCTTGGCATCTTCCTAACCAGAAATGTGAAAGACCTTTACAATGAAAACTACACAACACTGCTCAAAGAAATCAAAGATGACACAAACAAGTGGAAAAAT
>NW_007091295.1:0-2780 GCF_000164805.1 Carlito syrichta
CAAATGGACTTAATTGATACCTACAGAACCCTCCATTCAAAGACCACAGAATACACATTCTACTCATCACCACATGGAACGTACTCTAAGATTGACAACATACTTGGCCATAAATCAAGCATAAGCAAAATTAAAAGGACTGAAATTTTACCATGCACCTTCTCAGACCACAGTGGAATAAAAATAATCATTAACACCAACAAGGTCCCCCCAAAACCCACAAAGACATGGACACTAAACAGCATGATGCCAAACAACTCCTGGTTCAATGATGAAATCAAAACAGAGATTAAAAGATACCTGGAAACAAATGAAAATGAAGAAACATCTTACCAAAATCTCTGGGACACGATGAAAACTGTAGTAAGAGGGGAATTTATATCCCTACAAACAGACATGAAGAAAACGGAAGGATCACAAATTAACAGCCTAAGAAGACACCTAAAAAAGCTGGAAAAGCAAGACCACAAAAACCCTAATTTCAGCAGAAGAATCCAGATCACCAAAATAAAAGCCCAAATCCAGGACACAGAAGACAAAAAGATAATACAAAAAAAAATCAATGAAACAAAACGCTGGTTCTTTGAAAAGATAAACAATATCAATGGTACCCTAGCTAGACTGACCAAGAAAAAGAAAGAAAAAGCCCAAATAAACACAATCAGAAACACAAAAGATGAAGTCACATCTGATCCTGAAGAAATACAAAAGATCGTTAGAAATTACTATGTACACTTGTATGGAAACAAACTTGAAAACCTTTAGGAAATGGAGGACTTTCTGTCATCACACCACCTGCCTACATTGAAACAAGAAGAAATTGAGATCCTAAATAGACCAATAACAATCAAGGAAATTGACTACGTAATAAGAAAACTCCCTACAAAAATAAGGCCTGGACCAGATGGCTTTCCAGCAGAATTCTACAAGACATTTAAGGAGGAGCTTAATCCTACTGAAGGTATTCCAGGTGATTGAGATAGACAGAACTCTCCCCAAATCATTTTACGAAGCTAACATCACATTGATACCCAAGCCAGGTAAAGACTCAACAAAGAAAGAGAACTACAGGCCAATATCTTTGATGAACATAGATGCTAAAATTCTCAACAAGATCCTAGTGAACCGGATTCAACAACACATCTCAAAAATCATCCATCATGACCAAGTAGGATTCATACCTGGGATGCAAGACTGGTTCAACATTCGTAATACCTTAAATGTAACTAAATACATCAACAGATGTCAAAACAAAAACCACATGATTATATCATTAGATGCAGAAAAAGCCTTTGATAAAATCCAGCACCCCTTCTTGATAAAACAGCTAGGCATATGGGGAACATACCTCAAAATAGTAAAAGCCATCTACGAGAAACCCATAGGCAGCATACTCCTAAATGGACAAAAACTGGAACCATTTCCCCTGAAAACTGGAACAAAAACAAGGATGCCCACTCTTGCCCCTCCTGATCAATATAGTATCGGAAGTTCTGGCTTGAGCAATCAGAGAAGAGAAGGCAATCAGGGGTATTCAAATAGGAAAAGAGGAAGTCAAGCTATCTCTCTTTGCAGATGACATGATCATGCACCTTGAAAACCCAAGAGAATCTGTCAAAAACCTCCTTACACTGATAAAGGCCTTTGGCAAAGTCTCAGGATATAAAATAAATGTGCAAAAGACAATCGCATTTCTTTACACCAATAATAAACAAACAGAAACTCAAACAAAAAGCACAATTCCATTCACAATAGCCACAAAAAAAATACTTTGGCATCTTCCTAACCAGAAACGTGAAAGACCTTTACAATTAAAACTACAAAACACTGCTCAAAGAAATCAAAGATGACACAAACAAGTGGAAAAATATACCATGCTCATGGATTGGAAGAATCAACATTGTGAAGATGTCCATCTTACCTAAGGCAATCTACAGATTTAATGCAATACCCATCAAATTACCAGCAACATTCTTCTCAGACCTAGAAAAAACAACACAGGAATTCATATGGAAACACAAACGACCAAGAATAGCCAGAACAATCCTCAGCAAAATAAAACAAAGCAGGTGGTATCACATTACCAGACTTCAAACTTTACTATAAAGCTACACTAATCAAAACAGCTTGGTATTGGTACAGGAACAGGCATATAGATCAAGGGAATAGAATTGAGATTCCAGAAGCAAAATCTCAATTTCTCAACCAACTCATCTTTGACAAAGCCTCCACCACACCTACCACTGGGAAGAGGAGAACCTATTCAGTAAATGGTGCTGGGAAAACTGGTTGACCACATGCAGAAGATTGAAACAGGACCCCTATCTATCCCCATGCACAAAGGTTAACTCCAAATGGATCAGAGACCTAAATATAAAACCTCAAACCATAAGAACCTTAGAAAAGGAAGGAAATACCCTCATGGAAATCGGAACTGGCATCCAATTCCCGAACAAAACCCAAAATCCACAGGCCATAAGAGATAAGATAGACAAGTGGAACCTCATTAAACTGACAAGCTTCTGCAAAGCCAAAGAAACCATCAAGAGAGCAGGGAGACAGCCTACAGACTGGGAAAAAGTATCTGCCAACTCCAGGTCTGACAAAGGCTTAACATCTTGAATCTACAAGGAACTCAAACGTGCTTAAAAGAAAAAAACAAACCACCTCTTTATAAAATGAGTAAAAGATATGAACAGACACTTCGCAAAGGAAGACATCCGAGCAGCCAACAGACACATGAAAAAATGTTCAGCCTCACTAATCATCAGGGAGATGCA
>NW_007091296.1:0-897 GCF_000164805.1 Carlito syrichta
ATATAAAGTAATAGAATACAATGGAATAGAATGGTCATTAACGGATTTGAATGTAATGGATGGAAAGGAATTGAGAGTAATGGAATGGAATGGAATGGAATAAAGAGTCACGGAATGGAATGGAATTGAATGGAGAGTAATGGAATGGATTCAAATGGAATGGAGTGGAGAGTAATGGAATGGAATGGAATGGAGAATAATGGTAAGAAATGGATTGGAATGGAATGGAATGGAGAGTAACGGATTGGAATGGAATGGAATGAAGAGTAACAGACTGGAATGGAATGGAATAGAATGGAGTGTAACAGAATGGAATAGAATGGAATGGAATGGAGAGTAACGGAATCGAATGGAGAGTAACGGAATGGAATGGAATGGAATGGAATGGAATGGAAAGTAACAGAAAGGAAAGGATTGGAGTGTTTGGGAATGGAATGAAATGGAATGGAATGGAATGGAATGCAATGCAATGGAATGGAGAATTACAGAATGGAAAGCAATGGAATGGATAGTATTGGATTGGAGTGGAATGGAATGGAATGGAATGGAGAGTAACGAAATGGAATGTAATGCAATGGAATGGATAGTAATGGAATGGAATGGCCAGTAACAGAATTGAATGAAAAGGCATGCAAGGGAATGGAGAGTAAGGGAATGGAACAGAATGGAATGGAATGGAAAGGAATGGAACGGTAAAGAATGGAATGGAATGGAATGGAATGGAGAGTCACGGAATGGAATGGAATGGAGAGTAGTGGAATGGAAGGAAAGGGAGAGTAAATGAATGGAATGGAATGGAATGGAAAGTAACGGATTGGAATGGAATACAACAAAATACAATGGAATAAAATAGAGAGTAATGGATTGGAATGAAATGGCATGGAAAGGAAAGGAATG
>NW_007091297.1:0-310 GCF_000164805.1 Carlito syrichta
ATTGACCACATACTCGGCCATAAATCAAGCATAAGCAAATTGAAAAGGACTGAAATTCTATCAAGCACCTTCTCGGACCACAGTGGAATAAAAATAAACATTGACACCAACAAAATCCCCCCAACACCCACAAAGACATGGACACTAAACAGCATGATGCTAAACAACTCCTGGGTAAACGACGAAATCAAAACAAGGATCAAAAGATAACTGGAAACAAATGAAAATGAAGAAACATCTTACCAAAATCTCTGGGATGCCCTGAAAGGTGTAGTAAGAGGGGAATTTATATCCCTACAAACACACATGA
>NW_007091298.1:0-308 GCF_000164805.1 Carlito syrichta
GGGGCGCCCCACCTCCCCCAGCCAGCCACCGAGGGGGGCGGGGCGGGGTGGGAAGGGAACGGACCCCGAACTCCAGATCCTGCTGAGACCCTCGGCAGCCGCCCTCCGCCCCCCTTCTGCAGGGGCTCCAGAATCCAGGGGCGGGCAGCCGGGGGCGGCGAAGGAGTCCAGCCCTGCGGACACGCGGCCCCGCAGCCCGCGCTGCGCTCTCGGGAGTGGGACGCGCCGGGGCCGCCGGGACGCGAAGGGCTAAGCGGCAACTGGAAAGTGACCGGCCACCGAAAGAACATCACGTCATTTCCTCCCTC
>NW_007091298.1:1161-2539 GCF_000164805.1 Carlito syrichta
CGTTACTGTCGGGCCCAGCTGCTGGGACGCGGCGTTGGAGGTCGCTTTGGGGGTGCGAGAGGCGGGCGGTGAAGGCGAAAGGAGAGGCCTGCGGCTAGATTGCTTCTCTCCTCCCTCCTCCGGCCCCCCTTTCCTGACTCCGGGCCATTCGAAGTGTGGCCCGTGGACCCGCAGCCTCGCCAGCACCCACGAGCTCGTTGGCGACGGAATCTCAGCTCCATCCCCACCCACTGCCTCCGAGTCTGCGGGCCGCACTCCCCGGGGATCCGCAAGCAGGCTGGATCCCAAGCACGAGACGCAGGGTGCCAAAGGGCCCGTGCTCGCACCTCTTGGTTCTTCAGAACTTGGATGACAACCTCCGGGCTCGCTCTCGAGACGCTCGCCCTTCCCTTGCCTCCTCGGATGCTCCCTCGTCTCCGCTGCCCGTTCCCCCCTCCCGAGGTGCCCAGTCTCTAACTGCCACAGGCGCCGAGTTGGACTCGCCCTTAGGTTTCCTTGAGCCGCTAGTCTAGGGTAGACTCAGGTAGCGGCTGAAGGTGGCCGAGGGGTCCTAGACCACCTCAGGCTGGTTGCAAGAAGGGCCTGGCAGATTTGGTGGGGCGTGCTGGTCGGAGGGGGTGGGGGGAGCCCAGGACTCCGTGCTGGGAGTGTCACAATAAGTGAACACTCTGCAGGCCCCTTCCCCAGCTCCCTGTGTCCACTTCAGGCTTTCCCACCCTTCACTTGTTGCTCGGGCGACCTAAGCGATGGGATGTTTTTTTCCCTTGAAAAGTAAACGGAAGCATTAGTTTAGAAGTCAGGAGTGCAGGGTTCTAGACTCAGCCCAGCCAGCAACTTGGTGGCCAACCTTGGGAACGTCTCTTTATTCTTCGAGTTCATCTCCTGCATTTATAAAGTAAAGGCATTGAGCGCACTGATTTTTTTTTTTTTTTGAGTTAGAGTCTCACTCTGTCGCCCAGACTGGAGTGCAGCGGCCGCTCCCGGCCACCGCAGCCTCGACCTGCTGGGCTCCGGCGATCCTGCCGCCTCAGCCTTCCGAGGAGCTGGACCTACAGGCGCGCGCTACCACGCCCGGCTGAGTTTTGGATTGATTGTAGAGATGAGGTCTCGCCAAGTCGCCCAGGCGGGTCTCGAACCCGCGGGCTCAGGCCATCCACTCACCTCAGCCTCCCAGGCGCGGGACGACGGGCTGAGCCACCGAGCCCGGCTTGACTTTCTTTGGGTCACCCGCCTGGTGCAGGTGCTCATCTTTGAGACGGTCCCCGCTTCTTGGTGCACCAACGTTTGGTGCAATTACAAACCGGAGCCGCACTCGGCCACTCCAAAATCCCCCCTCAAGCAAAACAAACAAACACGCAACCAGCGGTCTGACGGGTCT